>NC_081135.1:39158860-39178860 GCF_958295425.1 Solea solea
GCTGTAGTTGCTCTCTCTGGTTGCTCTGGTTGCTCTCTCTGGTTGCTTTGGTTGCTCTGGCTGTTTGCTAATAAGGAGAATCCTTGTTCCTTCTCTTCAGTTCAGTCAAACTTCAGGTCGTGGTCACAGACCCATCATCGAAGCACAAACGTCCATTAAATGTCCTCCTTCCCGTTGTCACGGCAACATGGCCGACCTCCAGGCTTACCAAAGGCCATGGAGCCAAAATGGCCGCCACCGGAGATTAAAAGTGTCACGTACAGACTGTATGGCTGTGCGTAGTAAAAAAGCTCCTCCTTCTATAATGTCTTTATGAGTGCTGTAGGTACACACACACACACACACACACACACACACACACACACACACTCTCTCTCTGACAAACACACACACACACACACACTAAATATTGTTTGTGCAAAGAAAAGAAAATACAACAAAACAAATGAAGGGATGAACTACATTCAGTGATAGTGCAATATCTACACACACACACACACACACACAGGCAGAGCTCAGTGGCGACCCCCGCGCTGACCTCCTCGACCTTTGCCCTGCCCGAGCTGACCCCATCTCTGGAAAGACAAACAGGAAATGAAGGAGGGGTCACACCTGTTTGTGTGTGTGTGTGTGTGTGTGTGAGAGAGGTCAGTCGTACCTTGACCTTCTTGCCCATCTTGTCCTTCCACTTCTGAGCAATGGAGGTGTCGATGAGGAGGAGCCTACACACACAAGCACAGTGTTCAGCCCACAGGGGGCAGCAGAGCTCAACATTTAATCAACATGAGTGACTAAGTTTTTGTTCTTTGTTAGCATGTTAGCGTGTTGTGTTTGAATGACTCAGCAGTTTTCTTCTGTTCTTTGTCAGTTTTCATGTTGTGGTTCTTTGTTAGCATGTTAGCGTGTTGCGTTTGAATGACTCAGCAGACTTGTGGTTCTACTCAGAATGACTTGTGGTTCTATGTTAGTGTGTTGTGTTTGAATGATTCAACAGTTTTCTTCTGTTCTTTGCCAGTTTTCATTTTGTGGTTCTTTGTTAGCGTGTTAGCATGTTAGCGTGTTGTGTTTGAATGATTCAACAGTTTTCTTCTGTTCTTTGCTAGTTTACATGTTGTGGTTCCTTGTTAGCATGTTAGTGTGTTGCGTTTGAATGATTCAACAGTTTTCTTCTGTTCTTTGCTAGTTTTCATGTTGTGGTTCTTTGTTAGCGTGTTAGCATGTTGAGTTTGATTGACTCAGCAGTTGTCTTCTGTTCTTTGCCAGTTTTCATTTTGTGGTTCTTTGATAGCGTGTTAGCATGTTAGCGTGTTGTGTTTGAATGATTCAACAGTTTTCTTCTGTTCTTTGCTAGTTTTCATGTTGTGGTTCTTTGTTAGTATGTTAGTGTGTTGCGTTTGAATGACTCAGCAGTTTTCTTCTGTTCTTTGCCAGTTTTCATTTTGTGGTTCTTTGTTAGCGTGTTAGCATGTTGAGTTTGATTGACTCAGCAGTTTTCTTCTGTTCTTTGCTAGTTTTCATGTTGTGGTTCTTTGTTAGCGTGTTAGCATGTTGAGTTTGATTGACTCAGCAGTTGTCTTCTGTTCTTTGCCAGTTTTCATTTTGTGGTTCTTTGATAGCATGTTAGCGTGTTGCGTTTGAATGATTCAACAGTTTTCTTCTGTTCTTTGCCAGTTTTCATGTTGTGGTTCTTTGTTAGCATGTTAGCGTGTTGTGTTTGAATGATTCAACAGTTTTCTTCTGTTCTTTGCTAGTTTTCATGTTGTGGTTCTTTGTTAGCGTGTTAGCATGTTGAGTTTGATTGACTCAGCAGTTGTCTTCTGTTCTTTGCTAGTTTTCATGTTGTGGTTCTTTGTTAGCATGTTAGCCTGTTGCGTTTGAATGACTCAGCAGAAAAAGTACCTGGACGTCTCCTCGTTCTCGTAGCCCATGATGAGGTATTCTTCCCCAGGAGACAGAGGAGGACACAGACAGGAGGACGAGTAGTAGAGCGTGTGCATCTCCTTGGGAATGTTGACCAGAGAAGACTTGAGCACCTCCTTCACCTCCACCACAGCCGTGGGCTCCAGACCACGGTTCCTCACCTCCTTCACCCGGGCTCTGATCACTGAGGACGACGAGCACACGTGTATCTCTGTAAACTGGTCACTATGACAACAAGCACACGTGCATCTCTGTAACCTGGTCACTATGACAACTCACCGTAGTTGTAGTTGTTCCTCAGGTACGTCTTCATGGTCATTCTGACCGTTTTACACCGACACCGATCTGAAGACACACACACACACACACACACGTAAAAGGCTTCTGTCAAAATCAATAATACTGATGTGTTTCACTGTCAGTTTATGTTTTACTGAACTTTCACTAAGAAAGAGCAAAGTGTTCAGAGACAGGTGGACAGACAGGTAGACAGACAGTGAGCGTGTGTCACCTCCGTGTGGTCCTCTGCAGTGAAGGTTGTTAGAGTCCATTGGAAAGTCTGGACTGGATTCTGTCGGAGGACAAAACACAGAATAATAATAATAATGTGTTTGTTTGTTTGTTTTTCAGAAAAGAAAACACGTGAGAGTGTCACGGGTCAGGACTCACCTGGATCACACCTGGACGGGTCCTGGTAGTACGGATCTACAGAGACACAGAGGTCACAGAGGTCAGATAACTGTCACAGGACATTTTCATATAGTTCTTTATCTGATCACATGACTCATTATTATTATTAGCCTGACTCTGACTGGGACCAGGATCCAGGTCCAGGGACCAGGATCCAGGTCCAGGAACCAGGAACCAGGATCCAGGATCCAGGATCCAGGTCCAGGAACCAGGTCCATGAAGTGAGGACATGGACATTTAGGAGACGTGGGGGTGGAGTGGCTCAGTGGTTAAGGCTGGTACCCTGTGTGCGAAAGACATCATGGTCGCAAGTTCGACTCCACCCTGGGTGATTGTACTCAATTCCATTGTAAGTCGCTTTGGATCAAATGACATGTAATGTAATGTAACGAGCAGAGACAGACTTGTTATGAGTGGAAACAGTGAAACCGTCGCCCTGACTGAACCTCTGCAGATCAACAAATCACAGCGAGGGGAAATCCCCGAGCCCCGCTGGGCCGAGCCGAGCCGAGCCGAGCCGAGCCGAGCCAGGAACAAGTGTGTGGGTGTAGCGGTGGAGGACGAGCGGATTGAGATGAGTTGTTGTTTTTATCATGAGATTTTACAGGTTGAGACGAGTGTGAGACGAGCGTGGGGTGAGGCGAGTGTGAGACGAGTGTGAGACAAGCGTGAGGCGAGGCGAGTGTGAGACGAGTGTGAGACAAGCGTGAGGCGAGGCGAGTGTGAGACGAGCGTGAGGCGAGTGCGAGGTGAGGGTGAGACGAGTGTGAGGCGAGCGTGAGGCGAGTGCGAGGTGAGGGTGAGACGAGTGTGAGACAAGCGTGAGGCGAGGCGAGTGTGAGACGAGCGTGAGGCGAGTGTGAGACAAGCGTGAGACGAGTGCGAGGTGAGGGTGAGACGAGTGTGAGACGAGGGTGAGACCAGTGTGAGGCGAGGGTGAGACCAGTGTGAGGTGAGGGTGAGACGAGTGCGAGGCGAGTGTGAGACAAGCGTGAGGCGAGGCAAGAGTGAGAAGAGTGTGAGGTGAGGGTGAGACCAGTGTGAGGCGAGTGTGAGACAAGCGTGAGGCGAGGCAAGAGTGAGACGAGTGCGAGGCGAGGGTGAGACCAGCGTGAGGCGAGTGTGCCGCTGCATGAACGAGCTCTTTCACACAGACAGGAAGTTGATGAGGGAGCAGAAACAAACAGAGTTATTCTCCAGCGTCCTCGTCCACCAGTGAATGGCGGCGTCTGTTCAGCGTGGACGACTGAGACACACACACACACACAGAGGCTCGTTCTCAGTGAAAACTAAAGACTCAGGGAATCAAACCTACGACGTCTGCGTCACATGATCACATCTTTATCCTTATAAACGTTTACTAACGTGTGTCTCACAGGGAGACAAAGACGTCGGACATTTGTCCATCAGACGTCTGTAGAGGACAAAGTGTGAAACAGTGGACAAACTACTTCTGTCTTTAACTCAATGACCTGAGTGAGTTCCCACTGAGAGCAAACCTCTGGACTGTCCCTGTACAGATGCAGCGTGAGGATGAGGAGGATGAAGAGGATGATGATGTCACACCTGGTCCCTCGGCCTTGACGATGGCCTCCGGTGAGATGCAGACGCCGCGGTCGTACAGCGGCAGCTCGCTGCAGGCCAGGCTGTCGGGCCAGCTGTGGTTGTAGCGCTTCATCACCGGCTCACAGCCAGACTTGGCGCGCTCACACACGGCCTTGCACGGTTTGATGGGCTCGTGCTGGAAGTCGATGGTGCAGATGGGAGCGTACATGGCACACAGGAAGAAGAGCAGGTCTGCACTGCAGCCGGTACCTGAGCGTACACACACACACACACACACACACACACACACACACAAACACATGAACTGTGAGCTCTGCTGAGGTCACACACACACACACACACACACACACACACACACACACACACACACACACACAAACACATGAACTGTGAGCTCTGCTGAGGTCACACACACACACACACACACACACACACACACATACACACACACACACACACACACACACACACATAAACTGTGAGCTCTGCTGAGGCCACGCACACACACACACACACACACACACACACACACACACACACATAAACTGTGAGCTCTGCTGAGGCCACACACACACACACACACACACACATGAACTGTGAGCTCTGCTGAGGTCACACACACACACACACACACACACACACACAGGCCAGAGACACCAGGAGGCCAAACCTCTGGATCCTTCCTCTGTCTCTCTCCAGAGTCCAGACACTTCCTCTGGTGGAGGTTCCTGAACGCATCATCAAACTTCTCCAAATGTTCACATCCAAATACTGACGAGAACTGCGTTCTACGCTCTTAAAGGCATCGTCTTTAAACGTGTTTGTTCTGCTCTGAATATGAACACACAGTAAACCTAGAGCTTCATAACAGAGAGATTATCATTATTATTAGTATTGTTATATTATTGTTATTGTTATATTATTACTATTGTTATTATTATCATTATTATTATCATTATTATTGTTATATTATTACTATTATTGTTATTATTATTAGGGTTCGAGCAACAAGGTTGCAAGAACCCTATTGAAATGCAAAAGATTATTAGGGTTCGAGCAACAAGGTTGCAAGAACCCTATTGAAATGCAAAAGATTATTATTAGGGTTCGAGCAACAAGGTTGCAAGAAACCTATTGAAACTGGAAGGATTATTATTATTATTATTCTTATTATTCCCCCAAATGAATTGCCTTTTTGAGGCCTTTCCCATACCCCAAAACTCACCAATTTTTGTGACCGCATCAATCCTGGTGTAAATTTACGTCTGAAAAAGGTTCGGGGAATGTGCGTCGAAAATTGAATGTGGGAGGGGCCAATAAGTGCGGCGCCACCTGTCCAAATTCACCATGACCAACACAAATATCGCACATGCACGAAATTCGGTACACATGTGTAGTGGGTCAGGATGAAGAAAAAATTACATTATGACCATGATCCAAACCCAACAGGAAATCCGCCATCTTGGGTTGATTGGCCATTTTTTGGCGATTTTGGCGAATTCGCAGCAATGGTATTTGAACTAACTCCTCCTAGAGTTTTCGTGCGATCACCTTCAAACTTGGTGAGGTCCCTGTGGACCAGTTGAGGAGCTCACGGTATCAAAAGTTTTTTCAAATGTCGCACGGCGCACGAGATAGGGGGCGGCAAAGTTCGTGATGATTCTGATGTTTCGCATCAGAAAAACAAAACTCTTATAACTTTGCGATGGAAGGTCCGATCCGAACCAAACTTGCTACCATTGATGATGGGCCATGGCTGAAGACGTCTATGAAAAAACGGTGAAGTTTGAAAACAGCGCCTCCTTGTGGTGAAAGAAAATACACAAAAAAAAAGTTTTTTTACAATTTCGGGAATAACTTTTACACAGATAATCGTACCGCACTGAAAATTGGTGACAACAGTCAAAACACATGGTAGATGATGCGTGATCAATATGACAACAAATCGTTTAACGGTGTTGCCATGGCAACGACGCAAAGTCGGATTTTTGGGACAAAAAATCAAACTGCTACAACTTCGTGAATCCTGGTCCGATCTGAACCAAACTTGCTAGGATTGATGATAGTCCGGCCCTAAAGACGTCTATATGAAAATATTCAATTTCGAAAACAGCGCCCCCTGGTGACAGCAGACAATATGACAGCTTGTATTTCAATTATCTCCTCCTAGAGCTTTTGTGCGATCACCTTCAAACTTGGTGAGATCAATGTGGACGAGTTGAGCATCAAAAGTTATCGAAAGCTTTTTAAAATATTGTATGGCGTACGAGATAGGGGGCGCCAAAATTGGAGATAATAATAATTTTTCATAACAGACAATGAAACTCTTATAACTTCGCGATGGAAGGTCTGATCCCAACCAAACTTGCTATAGTTGATGCTGGTTAGTTGCTGAAGACGACTATGTTGCTGAAACGGTACATTTTGAAAACAGCACCTCCTGGTGGTGGTAGAAAATTCTAAAAAAACAAACTGTTACAACTTTGCCAATCCTGGTCCTATCTGAACCAAACTTGCAAGGATTGATGACAGTCCGGCCCTGAACACGTCTATATGAAAATATTCATTTTCAAATACAGCGCCCCCTGGTGACAGCAGACAGAATTACATTTATAGTTTTTGATGCTGCTCCAACAGGGATTGTTGTATCCACTTGAAACTTAGTATGTGGGACCCCAGACCCTTCCTCAACATGTCCGTAAAAGGTCACCTCCCTACAGGAAGTGGAACGCCCGAAACAGGAAGTAAAGTCTTACATTGTCCGATTGACACGAAACTAGATATGTGAGTTACGGGACCTTCCCTGAACATGTTTACGGAGACGCCGTTGACCGAACAGGAAGTCGGCCATTTTAAACAGGAAGTGCCTTCTAACTTTGCCGTACATTGTCCGATCTGCACAAAACCTTATATGTAACACCAGGGACCTGTCCTGAGCAAGTCCGTAAAAGGTCACCTCCCTACAGGAAGTGGAACGCCCGAAACAGGAAGTAAAGTCTTACATTGTCCGATTGACACAAAACTAGATATGTGAGTTATGAGACCTTCCCTGAACATGTTTACGGAGACGAACAGGAAGTTCGCCATTTTAAACAGGAAGTGCCCTCTAACTTTGCCGTACGTTGTCCGATTTGCACGAAACCTTATATGTGACACCAGGGACCTGTCCTGAGCATGTCTGCAAAAGATGACCTCCCAACAGGAAGTGGAATGCCCGAAACAGGAAGTAAACTCTAAGATTGTCCAATCTGAACAAAAATTGATATGTAGGACAAGGGAACTTCCCTGAACACGTTTACAGATGCGCATTTGACCGAACAGGAAGTCGGCCATTTTAAACAGGAAGTGCCCTATAACTTTGCCATACGTTGCCCGATCCCCCCCGAAATTTGGATCGACATGCGCGGGGACGCCGCTGAAAATAACTAGTACTGAAAATAACTAGTACTGAAAATAACTAGTACCGCGCGCGGTGAATGAACGGGTGAGAGCGCGAGGCACGCGGGGAGCCGTGGCACACGGCGACCCGCGTGGGTCGGCTCGAACCCGTTCAGAACCGCGCGCGGTACTAGTTATTTTTATTATTATTATTATTATTCCTAAAAGTAAATCGCATTTTTGAGGCCTTTCCCATACCCCAAAACTCACAGATTTTTGTGACCGCATCAATCCTGGTGTAAATTTACGTCTGAAAGTCGTTCGGGGAAAATGCGTGGAAAATTGGAAGTGGGAGGGGCTAAAAAGTCACACAAAAAACTTCTATTAGGTCAACTCATGTCGGGTTTAACGTACGTGAACGAAACTTGGTACACACGTTCATTAGGTGGGGACGGTCAAAAAAGTCGATGACGACTTTCCCGTGAAACCTACAGGAAGTCCGCCATCTTGGGTTGATTGGCCATTTTTGGGCGATTTTGGCGAATTCGCAGCAATGGTATTTGAACTAACTCCTCCTAGAGTTTTCGTGCGATCACCTTCAAACTTGGTGAGGTCCCTGTGGACCAGTTGAGGAGCTCACGGTATCAAAAGTTTTTTCAAATGCCGCATGGCGCACGAGATAGGGGGCGGCAAAGTTTGTGATGATTCTGATGTTTCGCATCAGGAAAACAAAACTCTTATAACTTTGCGATGGAAGGTCCGATCCGAACCAAACTTGCTATGAGTGATGATGGGCCATGGCTGAAGACGTCTATGAAAAAACGGTGAAGTTTGAAAACAGCGCCTCCTTGTGGTGAAAGAAAATACACCAAAAAAAAGTTTTTTTACGATTTCGGGAATAACTTTTACACAGATAATCGTACCGCACTCAAAATTGGTGACAACAGTCAAAACACATGGTAGATGATGCGTGATCAATATGACGACAAATCGTTTAACGGTGTTGCCATGGCAACGACGCAAAGTCGGATTTTTGGGACAAAAAATCAAACTGCTACAACTTCGTGAATCCTGGTCCGATCTGAACCAAACTTGCTAGGATTGATGATAGTCCGGCCCTAAAGACGTCTATATGAAAATATTAAATTTCGAAAACAGCGCCCCCTGGTGACAGCAGACAATATGACAGCTTGTATTTCAATTATCTCCTCCTAGAGCTTTTGTGCGATCACCTTCAAACTTGGTGAGATCAATGTGGACGAGTTGAGCATCAAAAGTTATCAAAAGCTTTTTAAAATATTGTATGGCGTACGAGATAGGGGGCGCCAAAATTGGAGATAATAATAATTTTTCATAACAGACAATGAAACTCTTATAACTTCGCGATGGAAGGTCTGATCCCAACCAAACTTGCTATAGTTGATGATGGTTAGTTGCTGAAGACGACTATGTTGCTGAAACGGTACATTTTGAAAACAGCGCCTCCTGGTGGTGGTAGAAAATTCTAAAAAAACAAACTGTTACAACTTTGCCAATCCTGGTCCGATCTGAACCAAACTTGCAAGGATTGATGACAGTCCGGCCCTGAACACGTCTATATGAAAATATTCATTTTCAAATACAGCGCCCCCTGGTGACAGCAGACAGAATTACATTTATAGTTTTTGATGCTGCTCCAACAGGGATTGTTGTATCCACTTGAAACTTAGTATGTGGGACCCCAGACCCTTCCTCAACATGTCCGTAAAAGGTCACCTCCCTACAGGAAGTGGAACGCCCGAAACAGGAAGTAAAGTCTTACATTGTCCGATTGACACGAAACTGGATATGTGAGTTACTGGACCTTCCCTGAACATGTTTACGGAGACGCCGTTGACCGAACAGGAAGTCGGCCATTTTAAACAGGAAGTGCCCTCTAACTTTGCCGTACGTTGTCCTATCTGCACAAAACCTTATATGTGACACCAGGGACCTGTCCTGAGCATGTCCGTAAAAGGTCACCTCCCTACAGGAAGTGGAACGCCCGAAACAGGAAGTAAAGTCTTACATTGTCCGATCTGAACAAAACTTGATATGTAAGACAAGGGAACTTCCCTGAACACGTTTACGGAGACGAACAGGAAGTTGGCCATTTTAAACAGGAAGTGCCCTCTAACTTTGCCGTACGTTGTCCGATTTGCACGAAACCTTTTATGTGACACCAGGGACCTGTCCTGAGCATGTCTGCAAGAGATGACCTCCCAACAGGAAGTGGAATGCCCGAAATAGGAAGTCAACTCTAAGATTGTCCGATCTGCACAAAACTTGATATGTAAGACAAGGGAAGTTCCCTGAACACGTTTACGGACACGCACTTGACCGAACAGGAAGTCTGCCATTTTAAACAGGAAGTGCCCTATAACTTTGCCATACGTTGCCTGATCCCCCTCGAAATTTGGAACGACATGCGCGGGGACGCCACTGAAAATAACTAGTACTGAAAATAACTAGTACCGCGCGCGGTGAATGAACGGGTGAGAGCGCGAGGCACGCGGGGAGCCGTGGCACACGGCGACCCGCGTGGGTCGGCTCGAACCCGTTCAGAACCGCGCGCGGTACTAGTTATTATTATTATTATTATTATTATTATTCCTAAAAGTAAATCGCATTTTTGAGGCCTTTCCCATACCCCAAAACTCACAGATTTTTGTGACCGCATCAATCGTGGTGTAAATTTACGTCTGAAAGTCGTTCGAGGAAAATGCGTGGAAAATTGGAAGTGGGAGGGGCTAAAAAGTCACGCAAAAAACTTCTATTAGGTCAACTCATGTCGGGTTTAACGTAAGTGAACGAAACTTGGTACACACGTTCATTAGGTGGGGACGGTCAAAAAAGTCGATGACGACTTTCCCGTGAAACCTACAGGAAATCCGCCATCTTGGGTTGATTGGCGATTTTTTGGCGATTTTGGCGAATTCGCAGCAATGGTATTTGAACTAACTCCTCCTAGAGTTTTCGTGCGATCACCTTCAAACTTGGTGAGGTCCCTGTGGACCAGTTGAGGAGCTCACGGTATCAAAAGTTTTTTCAAATGTCGCACGGCGCACGAGATAGGGGGCGGCAAAGTTCATGATGATTCTGATGTTTCGCATCAGAAAAAAAAAACTCTTATAACTTTGCGATGGAAGGTCCGATCCGAACCAAACTTGCTACCATTGATGATGGGCCATGGCTGAAGACCTCTATGAAAAAACGGTGAAGTTTGAAAACAGCGCCTTCTTGTGGTGAAAGAAAATACACAAAAAAAAAGTTTTTTTACGATTTCGGGAATAACTTTTACACAGATAATCGTACAGCACTCAAAATTGGTGACAACAGTCAAAACACATGGTAGATGATGCGTGATCAATATGACGACAAATCGTTTAACGGTGTTGCCATGGCAACGACGCAAAGTCGGATTTTTGGGACAAAAAATCAAACTGCTACAACTTCGCGAATCCTGGTCCGATCTGAACCAAAGTTGTTAGGATTGACGATAGTCCAGCCCTAAAGACGTCTATATGAAAATATTAAATTTCGAAAACAGCGCCCCCTGGTGACAGCAGACAATATGACAGCTTGTATTTCAATTATCTCCTCCTAGAGCTTTTGTGCGATCACCTTCAAACTTGGTGAGATCATTGTGGACGAGTTGAGCATCAAAAGTTATCAAAAGCTTTTTAAAATATTGTATGGCGTACGAGATAGGGGGCGCCAAAATTGGAGATAATAATAATTTTTCATAACAGACAATGAAACTCTTATAACTTCGCGATGGAAGGTCTGATCCCAACCAAACTTGCTATAGTTGAGGATGGTTAGTTGCTGAAGACGACTATGTTGCTGAAACGGTACATTTTGAAAACAGCGCCTCCTGGTGGTGGTAGAAAATTCTAAAAAAAGAAACTGTTACAACTTTGCCAATCCTGGTCCGATCTGAACCAAACTTGCAAGGATTGAAGACAGTCCTGCCCTGAACACGTCTATATGAAAATATTCATTTTCAAATACAGCGCCCCCTGGTGACAGCAGACAGAATTACATTTATAGTTTTTGATGCTGCTCCAACAGGGATTGTTGTATCCACTTGAAACTTAGTATGTGGGACCCCAGACCCTTCCTCAACATGTCCGTAAAAGGTCATCTCCCTACAGGAAGTGGAACGCCCGAAACAGGAAGTAAAGTCTTACATTGTCCGATTGACACGAAACTAGATATGTGAGTTACCGGACCTTCCCTGAACATGTTTACGGAGACGCCGTTGACCGAACAGGAAGTCGGCCATTTTAAACAGGAAGTGCCCTCTAACTGTGCCGTACGTTGTCCGATCTGCACAAAACCTTATATGTGAGTTAAGGGACCTGTCCTGAGCATGTCCGTAAAAGGTCACCTCCCTACAGGAAGTGGAACGCCCGAAACAGGAAGTAAAGTCTTACATTGTCCGATTGACACAAAACTAGATATGTGAGTTACGGGACCTTCCCTGAACATGTTTCCAGAGACGAACAGGAAGTTGGCCATTTTAAACAGGAAGTGCCCTCTAACTTTGCCGTACGTTGTCCGATTTGCACGAAATCTTATATGTGACACCAGGGACCTGTCCTGAGCATGTCTGCAAAAGATGACCTCCCAACAGGAAGTGGAATGCCCGAAACAGGAAGTAAAGTCTTACATTGTCCGATCTGAACAAAACTTGATATGTAAGACAAGGGAACTTCCCTGAACACGTTTACGGACGCGCATTTGACCGAACATGAAGTCGTCCATTTTAAACAGGAAGTGCCCTATAACTTTGCCATACGTCGCTGATCCCCCCCGAAATTTGGATCGACATGCGCGGGGACGCCGCTGAAAATAACTATTACTGAAAATAACTAGTACTGAAAATAACTAGTACCGCGCGCGGTGAATGAACGGGTGAGAGCGCGAGGCACGCGGGGAGCCGTGGCACACGGCGACCCGCGTGGGTCGGCTCGAACCCGTTCAGAACCGCGCGCGGTACTAGTTGTTATTATTATCATTATTATTATCATTGTTATATTATTACTATTATTGTTATTATTATTATTATTATTATTGTTGTTATTATCATTATCATTATTATTGTTATATTATTACTATTGTTATTATTATCATTATTATTGTTATATTATTACTATTATTGTTATATTATTACTATTATTGTTATTATTATCATTATTATTATTATAATCATTATTATTGTTTTTATTATCATTATTATCATTATTGTTATTATTATTAGTAGTAGTAGTATTGTTATCATTATTATTATTATCATTATTATTTGTATTGTTATATTATTACTATTATTGTTATTATTATCATTATTATTATGATTATTATTATTATTGTTATTACTATTATTATTATTGTTATTATTATTATTATCATTATTGTTATTTTTATTATTGTTATTATTATCATCATTATTATAATTATTATTATTATTATTGTTATTATTGTTATATTATTACTATTATTATTGTTATATTATAACTATTATTGTTATTATTATAATTTGTATTATTACTATTATTGTTATTATTATTATTATTATCATTATTATTATTATTGTTATTATTATCGTTGTTATTATTATCATTATTATTATTATTATAATTTTATTATTAATATTATTGTTATTATTATTATTATTATTATCATTATTATTGTTAGTATCATTATTGTTATTATTATTATTATTATTATTATTGTTATTATCATTATTGTTATTATTATTATTATCATTATTATTATTGTTATTATTATCATTATTGTTAATATTAACATTTAATCTGCTGCAGCGTGACGATCTGTCAGAGGTCAGAGGTCACACGTCTGGAAGAAGCACAAACACGACGTCGCCACAGTTTTCCTCTGGAGGGTTGGGTCTGTGTGAGAGGGCGGGGCTTAACCACAGCAGGTCACTTGTTGGCGACTGAAAAGTTTCATGTTCGTCCAAAACCACAGAGCAGCTGCAGCAACTCCATGACCTGCGGCAGCCACTGGTGCATGATGGGAGCTGACAGGGCGTCTGCCGTCCACTGCCAATGTTAGTGCACGGGCGACGCCCACACGGAGGTTTAACACACACACACACACACACGGTGCTTCCCCACAAACGTGGAAAAATATGTTCACATTAGCTGCTCCACACACACACGCACACGCACGCACACACACGCGCACGCACACACGCACGCACGCACACACACACACACACACACACACACAGGAGCTGCTGGTCCTCTGCTGCCTCGTGTGGTCACTTTGTGTCACTGATGTTAAAATCCCTGGTTTTCTCTGTGGGCTTTGGTGTGGGAGAGTGAGTGGATTACAAACGTCTGTGTCACAGTGAGATAAAGAAGACGTCGTAGACTCAGACTGACGTACAAGTCTTTTATCACATGAGTAATGTTGACTGTGTCCAGCAGGAGACGTGCAGATAAAGACTGTGTCCAGCAGGAGACGTGCAGATAAAGACTGTGTCCAGCAGGAGACGTGCAGATAAAGACTGTGTCCAGCAGGAGACGTGCAGATAAAGACACAAACAAAGACAGACGACTCTTTTCTTTCCTGTTCTTTTCACTGTGACTCACACAGTTTAAAAGTGGAGATAAAGCATGAAGAGAATGTGCTGTTATTATCTTTAACTTATCAGAAACACACAGACGTGCGGATGTTCATGGTGTTCACCATCAGCGTGTGTGTGTCTGTGCGTGTCTGTGCGTCTGTGTGTGTCTGTGCGTCTGTGTGTGTCTGTGTGTGTCTGTGCGTGTGCGTGTCTGTGTTTAATGATCAGTTGCATCAATCTGAGCTTATTGTAATTTATTGCTCTCTGGACTGCGGTCAAATCATAAAACAGTGGTTTGGCTGCAGCTGGACACACAGACGTCCTCTGTGATCATTCTGACCTCAGCGCACACACACACACGCACACACACACACACACACGCACACACACACACGCACACACACACACACACACACGCACAAACGAAATTCACCTTTTTTCATCATCAACAGTTAAACATGTACAAACAGCTAAGAGTCAGTGACCTCAGTGACCTCAGTGACCTCAGTGACCTCTGTGACCTCTGAGCTTCAGAGAGTTTAACCGTGCACATGTTTGTCGTCAACATCAGTGTAAATATTCAAATATTCAAATATTATCAGTGATGTTAAAATACACACACACACATAGATCATGTGACTACTATCAGTGTATTCATTCAGGATGACATTTCTGATGTGTTGGTACACAGCTACTATAGAGCAGTGTTTCTGATTTTACCACCAGAGGGAGCTCACGTACTACTGGTGGTGCACGAACCACAGTTTGAGAACCGTGGCTCTACACAGCTGCAGTGTGGGTTTACTCAGATTTATCTACTCGTGAAGTTCACACAACTGAAAGAAACGCTAAACGTAAAGATCGTATCATGACTTAAACATCGCGATAATATCGCAACTTAAATATTGTGATGATACCACCAGTAAAGGGGCGGAGCTATGGTTAAAAAAAAAGGAAATGACATAAATATGTGAAATAATAATTAAATAAGAAAATAAATTCTAAATCATGAGATTCTGCAGCGCCCCCTTGTGGAACTTAATCACCAGGACTGTACATTTCCATGGTTTCAGCTGGTCTTTAACGGAACACAGCGTCAAAGCCACAGGTTTAAAATAGAGCAGCAGTGAGAGCAGCAGTGAGAGCAGCAGTGAGTCATGACTGTCCCTCTGTCCACTGTCAATAATTATGTCCATAAATATAAACGGGCCGGACTGAGGTCGGTGTTTTCCCGGGAATTCTTCACCAACATCAGTTTGAGTTTCCCAGGAAAAATTCCTGCGGTGTTTTTTTAAAAATCATAATAATTATTTTTATGACGACAACAAGGCTCGTAACCATGGAAACTGTCCGAGAATGACAAGAAAAAACATACCACGAAGACTTAAAGGATTAGTGACCTCTAATGGTGAGACTGCAGATCACAACATATGCTGCGTAACATTTACGTCAAACACAAATGTAGCTTGTCGCTATTGTTAGCAAGTCAATAACAATCGTATGACTTAAATATTGTGATATCATATGACTTAAATATCACAATATCGTATGTTGACTTAAATATCACGATAATATTGTATCTTGACAAAAAATATCATGATATCGTATTGTGACTTAAATATTGTGATAATATTGTGATATCGTATCGTGCTAATATTGTATGGTGACTTAAATATCGTGATATCGTATCGTGATAATATTGTACTGTGATAATATCGTGGTATCGTAGCGTGATAATATTGTATGGTGACTTAAATATGATATCGTATTGTGATAATATTGTATTGTGACTCAAATATTGTGATAATATCGTGATATCGTATCGTGATAATATTGTACGGTGACTTAAATATCGTGATATCGTATCGTGCTAATATTGTACGGTGACTTAAATATCGTGATATCGTATCGTGATAATATTGTATGGTGACTTAAATATCGTGATATCGTATCGTGCTAATATTGTATGGTGACTTAAATATCGTGATATCGTATCGTGCTAATATTGTATGGTGACTTAAATATCGTGATATCGTATCGTGATAATATTGTACGGTGACTTAAATATCGTGATATCGTATCGTGCTAATATTGTACGGTGACTTAAATATCGTGATATCGTATCGTGATAATATTGTATGGTGACTTAAATATCGTGATATCGTATCGTGCTAATATTGTATGGTGACTTAAATATCGTGATATCGTATCGTGCTAATATTGTATGGTGACTTAAATATCGTGATATCGTATCGTGATAATATTGTACGGTGACTTAAATATCGTGATATCGTATCGTGCTAATATTGTACGGTGACTTAAATATCGTGATATCGTATCGTGATAATATTGTACGGTGACTTAAATATCGTGATATCGTATCGTGCTAATATTGTACGGTGACTTAAATATCGTGATATCGTATCGTGCTAATATTGTATGGTGACTTAAATATCGTGATATCGTATCGTGCTAATATTGTATGGTGACTTAAATATCGTGATATCGTATCGTGCTAATATTGTATGGTGACTTAAATATCGTGATATCGTATCGTGCTAATATTGTACGGTGACTTAAATATCGTGATATCGTATCGTGATAATATTGTACGGTGACTTAAATATCGTGATATCGTATCGTGCTAATATTGTACGGTGACTTAAATATCGTGATATCGTATCGTGATAATATTGTACGGTGACTTAAATATCGTGATATCGTATCGTGCTAATATTGTACGGTGACTTAAATATCGTGATATCGTATCGTGCTAATATTGTACGGTGACTTAAATATCGTGATATCGTATCGTGCTAATATTGTACGGTGACTTAAATATCGTGATATCGTATCGTGCTAATATTGTACGGTGACTTAAATATCGTGATATCGTATCGTGCTAATATTGTACGGTGACTTAAATATCGTGATATCGTATCGTGCTAATATTGTACGGTGACTTAAATATCGTGATATCGTATCGTGCTAATATTGTACGGTGACTTAAATATCGTGATATCGTATCGTGCTAATATTGTACGGTGACTTAAATATCGTGATATCGTATCGTGCTAATATTGTATGGTGACTTAAATATCGTGATAATATCGTGACTTCTACTTCAACACGCTGTAAAAACATGTTGCCATTAAAATGGCCGCCTCCATGAAGCCACACCCCCTCTCATGTACATAAAAAAGTATTTTTTATTAATTTAAAGTCATTTAAAGTTATTGTAAATGATTTAAGTTTAGTTTAATTATAAACACAATGATCATGTGATCATTTTCTCAAAAGTTACAGAAAAGAAATCTTACTGATGTTATGGGAAGATGCAGCGCCCCCTCGTGGCCCTTCAGAACACATCACTAGGACTCTATGTTTGTGATTTTCCTCATAACCAAGTTATTGTGAAACACTTTGATCACAATATTCGATAATATCGCATATTTGAATCTTCTGAACTTAAAACTAAAAACTAAAAACTCAACAATGACGTCATCATCTTCACGGACTCCAGGTTGTAACGGAAACAACTGACGGTAAAGTTGAGACGGTAAAGTTGGGGGGATGACGTCACTCACCCAGAAGCCCCTCGAACTGCTCGATGGCCAGAACCGCGTTGTCCTGCGTGCTGTGGTGGAGGTGGTTCGGCATCTTCGTCATGTTCCACGGCATCGATCTGCACAGCGGGATCCGGACCGGCTCGCAGGACGCGGCCCGGACCGCGGCCGGACACAGAGCGCAGGAGGCGGCCAGCGCGAGCACGAGGAGTCCCGGGGAGAGCATGACGGTGAGACCCGAACCAAGACCAGGACCAGAAGGAGCAGGAGGAGCGGAGTCAGACTGGTTCTGACTGAAACACGGAGTCAGTGTGAGGAAGAGGAGGAGCCGCTTCTTATCCACACCTTCACCTCCTGCTCCTCCTCCTCCTCTGACCGCCCTCCTCCTCTACCTTCACCTCCTACTTTCACCTCCTTCTCTCCTGCATTCTTCTTTCCTCCTTCATTTTATTTTATTTATATGTCTCCTCTTTACTTCTTTACTCTCTTCTTCTCTCCTGTCCTCCTTTCGTCCTTTCCTCTTTCCTTGCCTCTTTCCTCCTTCTCTCCTATCTCCTTTGCTTCCTTCTTTCCTCTCTCCTTCTCCCCTGCTTCCTTCTTTCCTCTCTACTTCTTCTCTCCTTCCCTGCTTCCTTCTTTCCTCTCTCCTCCTCTCTGTGAAATCATGTGGTCATGTGACAGGTGTGAAAATGTGCTGACTCATGATTGATGATGGAGGAGAGACACTGACCTCTGACCTGTGTAGAATGTGTGATGCTGAGTCATGGTGGCTGATCTGTGTGTGTGTGTGTGTGAAGACTACGACTCCCAGCATGCACTGCTGCACAAATGTGTTAAACCTGTCAGTTAAACACATGTGAACCAATCAGAGAGCAGCTCCACTGAACTGACCTTTGACCCTGAAGATGATGTGTGTGTGTGAGCAGTAATGGTTGTCAGATGTTGGAGGAGCTTCTGATGTGTGTGTTGACTGAACGCCAACACACACACACACACACACACTCACACACACACACACACACACACACACACACACACACACACACACTGTCTCAGGGTTTTGTGAGTCATGGACTCAAGAAGAAAACTGAGTCAGCGTTTTCTTTTGACTTCCTTCTTCACTTTTTGTTTTTGGTTCTCATGATTTCACCTCACACACACACACACACACACACACACACACGCGCACGCACACACACACACGCGCACGCACACACACACACACACACTCACCAGTTTATGAAAGCTCCTCTTTAATCTCCTCACCAGCTTGCTTCCTCTCCTTATCTCCTTTTGATGCATGCATAGATGGATGAACGTGTGAATGTATAGATGGATGGATGAATGCATAGATGGATGAACGTGTGAATGTATAGATGGATGGATGGATGTGAATGGATGAATGTAAAGATGGATGGATGAATGTATAGATGATGGATGAATGTATAGATGGATGAATGTGTGAATGTATAGATGGATGAATGTGAGAATGAATGAATGTATAGGTGGATGAATGTGTGAATGTATAGATGGATGAATGGATGATTTAAAGTTCATCAGCTTCATCCTCACCAGCTCATAAACTGGGGTTGGGCTCCATCTAGTGGACGTAACAGGAAATGACCCTCACAACAGAAAAACCTGAGGGCCACAGGGGGCGCTGTGCCAGTGTCAGCTGACAGAGGGCGACAGGCCGGGGTCACATGACCATCACAGAGAAGACACATGGATACACACACACACACACACACACACACACACGAGAACATGTGGTTCTGACCCCGGGTCAAGAACTTGGGCCTTCTTGCTGCAAAGGCAAGAGTGTTAACCACTACACCACCATGGGACCCACACACACACACACACTCATTCATTCCTATTCTTTAAATAAAGTTTAAAACAATAAAAATACATAAAAACATTTAGAGAGGACTACACACACACACACACACACACACACACACACACACACAGGTGTCAGGTGTCTCTTCACTGACTCCGCCTCCTCCTCCTCAGAGTTGGTCCAGTTCATAATCTCACCTGAAGTAAAGACTCTGGCTCCTCTGAACCAGGTCTTTGGCCTCTTCTGTTCTGTTCTGGACTGGACCGGACTGTACTGGACCAGAGGATGATGAGGAGTGTGTGATCTGGTTTCTGGTGTTTAAACTGGACACTCCGCTCCTCAGCTGAACCAGAACTGTTCTAAACCGAGCCGGACCAGAACTGAACATCTAAACAAACAGGTTTGTGTTTTTAAATCATAT
>NC_081135.1:39183860-39228860 GCF_958295425.1 Solea solea
AATAATAATAATATTTAATAATATTTAATAATAATATCTTAGTGTGTAAGTGTGACGTCACCATGAAACATGGTTAAGTGTCAGTCGTTAGCGATGATCAACACATGCTGATATTAACTCTAACAATATTACAGGTGTGAAGAATTCATCATGCAGATTGTTGTGTATAGTAATAATGAGAATATGGAGTTTAGAAAGTTTGCAAAAATAAAACCATAAATCCTCAAATAGATTATAGAATATTAAAAAGTGGTGTTTCTAATTTTATTGTCACATCATACGAATGGTTTTTATTTTTAGACTTTCAATCACATGTTAAATTATCAACGTAACAATACTCATTTATTTATCTCTTTATTTGCTTATAATAATAATAATAATTATAACAATAATAATAATAATGTTAGCATCGAGTAAAGTTACTTAGCATCAAGTAGTATTTACATAAGAGCATCTGTGAAACAAAGGTAGCATGAACTGAGGTTAGCATCAACTATACTAAACTCAACTCAACTAAATTAAACTCAATTAAACTCAATTAAATTAAATTAAATTAAATTAAATTAAATTAAATTAAATTAAATTAAACTGCACTCTTTAAGTTACACGTCTGTTGATAAACGCTAGCATCAGCTAAAGCTAACATCAACTAGCGTTAGCATGAACTTCACACTAGCATCAGTTGAGTAAGTGTTTGATGAAAACTAGGATTAATGAACATTAATGAACATAAACACTCGCGTTGTTCAGAAAACAACGACTGGCGTCTTAATATATAACATCATCATATAAGATCGTTATAATGAAATAAGATGATATAAATCTTATATAAGTCTCTATATTCCTGACCACCAGTGGGCGCTGTAGCGCCAGGAGAGGCTCACAGCTAGCTCAGCTCACGTTAGCATCTCTTATATTGAGCCTAAAGTGGCGGCCGCTGCCGCTCTGCTCTCAGCTAACGGAGCTAATGACTGCTAATAACTGCTACTAACTGCTACTGTCGGCGAACGCGGTGAGTTTAAATGATTCTATTTCACACATTATGACGTAAATACAACTTAAGACACGATAAATAAACGTAGTTTAATGTTGTAGGTGAGTGAATGTGGTTTAAACATCATGGAACATCTTCAGCAAAGTGACTCAGTAAACTATAGTTTATGTTGAATTAGTATTTTGAATTGTAGACATTTAGATTTGTTAGAACAGGGAGACACAGGTGTAACATGATTCATCAGTAAAACCTAAAACATGTCAAAGTGTTTGTTTCCATAGAATAAGAATATTGTCACGCAGGAGTAAGAGTGGAAAATGAGATCATTCTGTGGATGTTGTTGTAACTAAGGCTTATTGTCATAATCCATTCATCTTTGAGTCTTTGTTTCATAAAATGGAGAAAAATGTTGAACCTGGAACTGATGATTTAAAACAAACTTAAAATGATTTTTGTTTTTATGGAGCAAAGAAACTAGGAGATATTAACATTTAAGAAGCTGAAAAATCACACAAATGGTGGTCATTTATTTTAGAGATGAATGATATAATGATATGCGCGCGCACACACACACACTCTAACCCTCCTCTCCTCCTTTAACCTTGTTTCAGGGTCCTCAGTGAAACAGGAGGGGAGGAGAGCAGCATGTGGCTGGAAACAGCAGGAAGATGTTTCTCCAACAGGTAAATTATCAAAGCGTCCTCCGTCCACCTGGAGTCTCCTCCGTCCACCTGGAGTCTCCTTCATCCTCCTCCTCCTCCTCTGACGATGGGCTCCTTCTGCTCGACTCCGGACAGGAAGACGACGGTGGTGATGGTGACGCCACGCGGGGAGTCAGCGGTTCAGATGGTGACAGGTCGGTCATTTTTCTACCTCGTGTCTCCCACATTTCTGCTGCACAACAAATATCTGGCTCAACATTGAGACACAACGGCCACAAGTCGTTGTATTTGACTGTGAAGCTGCTGCGTAACACTGTTACCTGCAGCACGTATGACATCACACCTTCTCTGGAGCCAATCACAGTGCAGGATAGAGCTTGAACAATAACACAAAAACCATCCAGTGCATTTGTTAATAATATATTGAAAAGATGGATTTTATAATTATTACTAAATATGTGACAAACACATGTATGTTTGGTGAAGCTTTAAAAACAAACACGTCTCTCGTCTCCACTCGTGTTCGTCTACTTGTCGCCTCAAAAGCCTTGTTGACTAACAAAGACCTGAATATATTACTCACACACACACACACACACACACACAGTCACCCACGTGGTCATTTCTAATTGTCTCTTCAGTGATAGTGCTGATTATGAAGAACCAATTAACAGTCAATTACCAATCACACAGTCCATATGTTGCCGTTCGTGTTTGTTTCTAACTACGAGACGAGCGCTGCGGGTCATGATTTAGTGTCCTGTTGTTTTAATCTGGCGTCTCATTTATCGTCCGTTCAGCCCCTGACAGTTTCTTAATGTCATAATCTGGGTTTAAATCTACTCCAGTCTAAGTCTACCATGTCTACCTCACACGTTCACGTCTTTATCTCACTGGGAGACACACTTTTCCAACAGGAAACTGATGTTTGTAAACCACTCACTCTCCCACACCAAAGCTCATAGAGAAAATCGGTGATTTTAACATCACACACACACACACACACACACACACACACACACACACACACTCACACACACACTCACACTCACACTCACTCTCCCACACCAAAGCTCATAGAGAAAATCAGTGATTTTTAACATCTCACACACACACACACACACACACACACACACACACACACACACTCACACACTCACTCTCACTCACTCTCCCACACCAAAGCTCATAGAGAAAATCAGCGATTTTTAACATCACACACACACACACACACACACACACTCACTCTCCCACACCAAAGCTCATAGAGAAAATCAGTGATTTTTAACATCACACTCACACACACACACACACTCCTCTCACTCACTCTCCCACACCAAAGCTCATAGAGAAAATCAATGATTTTAACATCACTCACACACACACACACACACACACACACACACTACTGCCTCCATCACTGAGTTCAAATGTCTGTGTTTGAAGTCCTAAATTCAGATTGACCTCAGTGACACAAAGTGACCACACGAGGCAGCAGAGGAGCAGCAGCAGCTAAAATCACTGGTTTTCTCAGAGAGCTCAGAGACAAAAATATGGCTGCAGCTAAAAAATATAAATTTCTATTGTTCTCTAAAGGAAAAGTATGAATATAAAGGGCCATCTTTAAGGTAAAGGTTTTGTTTTTTAGTTGTTAAACACATGTTTCCTTCTCTCCGTCCTTCAGGTGATTTGCTGCATTCAAACAAAGCAGCTCTCTTGTTACAGCATCCAATCAGGAGCAGGTGCAGCAATGGGAGGCGTGTCCATGGACTCAACAACTACTGGACTGTGACAGACGCCAAGAACTGGTATGAAATTCTGTCTTCTCCGACTCTCACTCACTCTCCCACACCAAAGTCCACAGCTGCTGGTCCTCTGCTGCCTCGTGTGGTCACTGTGTGTCACTGAGGTCAATCTGAGCGTAGGATTTCAAACACTGAAGTGACACAATCAGGCAGCAGTGTGTGTGTGTGTGTGTGTGTGTGTGTGTCAGGCTGGTTGTCAGCAGCAGGGGGCGCTCGTGTTACAGTCAGTACTATCTTATTTAACCACACTTCATTGAGAGTGGTGCTGAGTTTGTGTGACCTTGTCGCTCAGTCGTTACCATGGTTACCAGGTGTTTACAGCTGATCAAGGCTGAAAATGGGTGTGTTAGTTTGAGCTGGTGTGTGTGTGTGTGTGTGTGTGTCATTGTTTTTAATGTTTCCTGTGAGGTCAGCTGTGTGTGGGCGGGTTTAATGTTCTTCAGACTCACAGACGGGAGTTTGGATTATTTATTTATTTATATATTTAATATTGAATCCTGATATTTTTGGTGGAATGTTCCACATCAACACTCTCATGAGCATCTCACTGTTTACTGAGAAGCTGACGTCACAGCCGCGTGACGCTCAATCTCGTCTGTGATTGGACGCTCGCTCCCGCTGAAGTCATGAGGTTCTACCATAATAATGACGACGGTCATGTGACAACGGTCACATGACGAAGGTCATGTGACGACAGACACGTGACGAAGACGGACACGTGATGACAAACACGTGACAGTGGACATGCGATGGCGGTCACGTGGCGGCGGTCATATGACGACGGTCATGTGACACCGGTCACGCGACGACGGTCATGTGACAACAGACACGTGACGGCGGTCATGTGACGACGACGGACATGTGATGACAAACACGCGATGGCGGTCACGTGACGCGGCCGCTGCACTGGACACACGCCACTGGAGATGTTTAGTGTGACTCTTATTTTCAGGAACATTACGTCATCGTTGTCACACACACACACACACACACACACAGTGGATGGACAGCTGTGTTAGAGCGCAGCGTAAAGTTGTTTGTGTGTTTGAAACTGTCGGAGGAGGAGGAGGAGGAGGAGGAGGAGGCAGGTCTGTCAGCTGCAGGATTCCATCACTCTTAGCAACCGTTGTTGAGTAACCACGGAAACACTCTGCAATGTTCTCGGCTCCTCCTTTGTCCTCCTCCATCTCTCTCTCTCTCTCTGCCTCTCACTCCATCCCGTCTTCATTGCTGGTGGACTTCCTGTGTGCGTTGCCACGGCGATGCTCTGGGACATTCAGCTGGATGGTTGTGCTGCTGCAGTGTCGGAGCGCCGAGCTCCAGTGAAGTCACTTTGTTTACTTGTCAGACGCCGTCGCACTCCTGCTCCACACACACACACACACACACACACACACACACTCCTCTCCCTCGTGACCTTTAACCTCTGGGCTTCACACCATTGGACGGGCCGTCCGGTGACATCATCATCATCATCAGGAAGTTGGTAGAAGTTTGCTCAGCGGTTGTTGATGTTTCCACGACTGTGAGACACACAACAACAACAACAACACAACATCAGCACCAACATGAACGAGGAGGTGGAGGAGTCAACGCTGCCCGAGGAGGAGGAGATGCAGCAGAGTGAACAGCAGCAGGAGGAGGAGATGCAGCAGAGTGAACAGCAGCAGGAGGAGGAGATGCAGCAGAGTGAACAGGAGAAGGAGGAGGAGATGCAAAAAAAGCTGGACGAACAGCAGAACAGTGAGGAGCAGCAGCAGCAGCAGCAGAACAGTGAGGAGCAGCAGCAGCAGCAGCAGAACAGTGAGGAGCAGCAGCAGCAGCAGAACAGTGAGGAGCAGCAGCAGCAGCAGCAGAACAGTGAGGAGCAGCAGCAGCAGCAGCAGCAGAACAGTGAGGAGCAGCAGCAGCAGAACAGTGAGGAGCAGCAGCAGCAGCAGCAGCAGCAGCAGCAGAACAGTGAGGAGCAGCAGGAGTTTGTGGATCCTCTGGAGCAGAATCACAATAATCAGGTCCTGATCCGACTGAGAGGAATGTGAGTAAACAGATAATCAGCTGTTCGTGATGATGATGATGATGATGATGAGGATGATGAGGATGAGGATGAAGCAGCTCTGTTGTTAATAATCAGTGGTCGTGAAGCCATGATCAATCATCATCATCATCATCAGTGGTGACTGCATGGTTGCCGTGGTGATGTTGACATTCACTGATGATAAACAAGAGAAAGTCTGTGTGTGTGTGTGTGTGTGTGTGTGTTGTCTCCACATCTGTCTGAAAGCAGACGCAGGTCTTTTTGTTCTCAGTAGTTTCCATGGTAACAGCAGAGTGTAGCGATGCAGCAAAGATAGACGGATGAGGAGCGAGACAGAGAGAAGACACACACACACGCCAGTGGACGTCCAGCAGGTGGACAAACTGTGTGTGAGGACGAGGACCATGAGTCCAGCAGTGTCTCTGCAGGTCCTGACTCTGACTGACACGTTCATGTCCACTCATGTCACCAAGAAGACATGAGACAATTATTGTCCCACTCTCCTGTTGTTTTGTGTCTCTTCACTGTTGGTTTGTGTCTCTTTGTGGTTGTTACATTTCTTTTGTGGTTGTTTTGTGTCTCTTCACTGTTGTTTTGTGTCTCTTTGTGGTTGTTTTGTGTCTCTGTGTGGTTGTTCTGTGTCTCTTTGTGGTTGTTTTGTGTCTCTGTGTGGTTGTTACATGTATTTTATAGTTGTTTTGTGTTTCTGTGTGGTTGTTACATTTCTTTTGTGGTTGTTTTGTGTCTCTTCACTGTTGTTTTGTGTCTCTTTGTGGTTGTTTTGTGTCTCTGTGTGGTTGTTCTGTGTCTCTTTGTGGTTGTTTTGTGTCTCTTCACTGTTGTTTTGTGTCTCTGTGTGGTTGTTTTGTGTCTGTGTGGTTGTTACATGTATTTTGTGGTGGTTTTTGTGTCTCTGTGTGGTTGTTACATTTGTTTTGTGTCTCTGTGTGGTTGTTACATTTCTTTTATAGTTGTTTTGTGACTTGTCGCTGTTGTTTTGTGTCTCTTCACTGTTGTTTTGTGTCTTTTTGTGGTTGTTTTGTCTCTCCACTGTTGTTTTGTGTCTCTTTGTGGTTGTTTTGTGTCTTTTTGTGGTGGTTTTGTGTCTCTTAACTGTTTTGTGTCTCTTCACTGTTGTTTTGAGTCTCTTCACTGTTGTGTCTTTTTGTGGTTGTTTTGTGTCTTTGTGGTTGTTTTGTGTCGTTTTGTGTCTCTTCACTGTTGGTTTGTGTCTCTTTGTGGTTGTTACATTTCTTTTGTGGTTGTTTTGTGTCTCTTCACTGTTGTTTTGTGTCTCTTTGTGGTTGTTTTGTGTCTCTGTGTGGTTGTTCTGTGTCTCTTTGTGGTTGTTTTGTGTCTCTGTGTGGTTGTTACATGTATTTTATAGTTGTTTTGTGTTTCTGTGTGGTTGTTACATTTCTTTTGTGGTTGTTTTGTGTCTCTTCACTGTTGTTTTGTGTCTCTTTGTGGTTGTTTTGTGTCTCTGTGTGGTTGTTCTGTGTCTCTTTGTGGTTGTTTTGTGTCTCTTCACTGTTGTTTTGTGTCTCTGTGTGGTTGTTTTGTGTCTGTGTGGTTGTTACATGTATTTTGTGGTGGTTTTTGTGTCTCTGTGTGGTTGTTACATTTGTTTTGTGTCTCTGTGTGGTTGTTACATTTCTTTTATAGTTGTTTTGTGACTTGTCGCTGTTGTTTTGTGTCTCTTCACTGTTGTTTTGTGTCTTTTTGTGGTTGTTTTGTCTCTCCACTGTTGTTTTGTGTCTCTTTGTGGTTGTTTTGTGTCTTTTTGTGGTGGTTTTGTGTCTCTTAACTGTTTTGTGTCTCTTCACTGTTGTTTTGAGTCTCTTCACTGTTGTGTCTTTTTGTGGTTGTTTTGTGTCTTTGTGGTTGTTTTGTGTCGTTTTGTGTCTCTTCACTGTTGGTTTGTGTCTCTTTGTGGTTGTTACATTTCTTTTGTGGTTGTTTTGTGTCTCTTCACTGTTGTTTTGTGTCTCTTTGTGGTTGTTTTGTGTCTCTGTGTGGTTGTTCTGTGTCTCTTTGTGGTTGTTTTGTGTCTCTGTGTGGTTGTTACATGTATTTTATAGTTGTTTTGTGTTTCTGTGTGGTTGTTACATTTCTTTTGTGGTTGTTTTGTGTCTCTTCACTGTTGTTTTGTGTCTCTTTGTGGTTGTTTTGTGTCTCTGTGTGGTTGTTCTGTGTCTCTTTGTGGTTGTTTTGTGTCTCTTCACTGTTGTTTTGTGTCTCTGTGTGGTTGTTTTGTGTCTGTGTGGTTGTTACATGTATTTTGTGGTGGTTTTTGTGTCTCTGTGTGGTTGTTACATTTGTTTTGTGTCTCTGTGTGGTTGTTACATTTCTTTTATAGTTGTTTTGTGACTTGTCGCTGTTGTTTTGTGTCTCTTCACTGTTGTTTTGTGTCTTTTTGTGGTTGTTTTGTCTCTCCACTGTTGTTTTGTGTCTCTTTGTGGTTGTTTTGTGTCTTTTTGTGGTGGTTTTGTGTCTCTTAACTGTTTTGTGTCTCTTCACTGTTGTTTTGAGTCTCTTCACTGTTGTGTCTTTTTGTGGTTGTTTTGTGTCTTTGTGGTTGTTTTGTGTCGTTTTGTGTCTCTTCACTGTTGTTTTGTGTCTTTTTGTGGTTGATTTGTGTCTCTTTGTGGTTGTGTCTGACCTCAGTGTTTGACCTCAGTGTCTGACCTAAATTTGTGAATTAAATATCGTATCGTGACTTAAATATGTTACTTCGTGTGAATATCGTGCTAGTATCGTATCTGGACTAAATTTCGTGATAATATCATATCCTGACTTAAATATCGTGCTAATATGGTACCCTGACTTAAATATCATGCTAATATGGTATCCTGACTTAAATATCCTGCTAATATGATATCCTGACTTAAATATCGTGCTAATATGGTACCCTGACTTAAATATCGTGCTAATATGGTATCCTGACTTAAATATCGTGCTTAATATGGTATCCTGACTTGAATATCGTGCTAATATGGTATCCTGACTTGAATATCGTGCTAATATGGTATCCTGACTTAAATATCGTGCTAATATGGTATCCTAACTTAAATATCGTGCTTAATATGGTATCCTGACTTAAATATCGTGCTAATACGGTACCCTGACTTAAATATCGTGCTAATATGGTATCCTGACTTGAATATCGTGCTAATATGGTATCCTGACTTAAATATCGTGCTTAATATGGTATCCTGACTTAAATATCGTGCTAATACGGTACCCTGACTTAAATATCGTGCTAATATGGTATCCTGACTTAAATATCCTGCTAATATGGTATCGTGCTAATATGGTATCCTGACTTAAATATCGTGCTAATATGGTATCCTGACTTAAATATCGTGCTTAATATGGTATCCTGACTTGAATATCGTGCTAATATGGTATCCTGACTTGAATATCGTGCTAATATGGTATCCTGACTTAAATATCGTGCTTAATATGGTATCCTGACTTAAATATCGTGCTAATATGGTATCCTGACTTGAATATCGTGCTAATATGGTATCCTGACTTGAATATCGTGCTAATATGGTATCCTGACTTGAATATCGTGCTAATATGGTATCCTGACTTAAATATCGTGCTTAATATGGTATAAATCACTGTCATTTTCTTGGTTCCCTCGGTGATTCCTGACCTCTTCCTGTCAATCGTATTTGCTCTGCAGTGACGGGTAACAATAAATGTCTGTGCTGTTTGGAGGGAAAACAGATAAGTGTGTGTGTTTTGTTATCTTCTCTAGTTTCCATGGTAACAGCAGAGTATTTTGATGCAGCAAACTCTGCTGAAGAGAAGGAAACAGACAAAGAAAGAAAGAGATTTTATTTTTGTTCTTTCATAAAAACATGCTGTGATGTTTCAAGTTTATTGATCACTAAGAAAAAGCATCGACTTCATTTGACTGAAGCAGGAAATAAAAGATTTATTTCATTTCATGTTTTCTCACCTGGAAATCTATCACGTGTGAAACCCCAGAGAGCAGTTTGTGTTACCTTGTCAGGACCAGTCGTCCTCATGGAGACCAAAACCTGGTCCTAATGAAGCAGAACCTCATTTCTGAGGAACTGGTTTAAGTTTAGGACTAATATTTGAATTGTGGTTCTGGTTAAGAAAGAGAGAGAGACTGTGTGTGTGTGTGTGTGTGTGTGTGTGTGTGTGTGTGCGTGCCCTGCAGATGGTTTATTATCACACATTTCATGTAAATGGACGCTCTGCTCTTCCTTCAGACGCTCGTAGGCGTTACAGACGGAGCAAACTTCTAAAAAAGCGCTGAGTGCACCCTGTGGTGCAGCGTGGCAAACAAGAGTCACGCAGAGAAGAACTGCAGCTCAGAATAGTCTGTCGGCTCACATGCACGTGTGAGGACGAGAGAACGTATTAACAGTGATCTCTGTCCTCACCTGTCACTGCTGCCTCTGCAGCCCTCTGTGCATTCATTCATTCATTTAGTTTGAGCATTAAACCCAGGCTGCAGCGACCCGCTCTCGGCTGCTCTCGGCTGCATTGACCCGCTCTCGGCTGCTCTCGGCTGCATTGACCAGCTCTCGGCTGCATTGACCCACTCTTGGCTGCTCTCGGCTGCATTGACCAGCTCTCGGCTGCTCTCGGCTGCATTGACCACTCTCATTTCCTGCTCTCGGCTGCAGCGACCGCTCTCATTTCCTGCTCTCGGCTGCTCTCGGCTGCATTTCACCCGCTCTCGGCTGCTCTCGGCTGCATTGACCCGCTCTCGGCTGCATTTCACCCGCTCTCGGCTGCTCTCGGCTGCATTGACCCGCTCTCGGCTGCATTTCACCCGCTCTCGGCTGCATTTCACCCGCTCTCGGCTGCTCTCGGCTGCATTGACCCGCTCTCGGCTGCATTTCACCCGCTCTCGGCTGCATTTCACCCACTCTCGGCTGCTCTCGGCTGCTCTCGGCTGCTCTCGGCTGCTCTCGGCTGCAGCGACCACTCTCATTTCCTGCTCTCGGCTGCAGCGACCGCTCTCATTTCCTGCTCTCGGCTGCTCTCGGCTGCTCTCGGCTGCAGCGACCACTCTCATTTCCTGCTCTCGGCTGCAGCGACCGCTCTCATTTCCTGCTCTCGGCTGCTCTCGGTTGCTCTCGGTTGCTCTCGGCGTGGCAGCATGCTCGTTGTAATTCAGCGGCGCTTCGCCCACACAGGCCACCGTTCAATCACCGATGGAGCGTGAAATAACAGGCTCCTGCTGTCAACATGTCGGCGTCTGTGCGCAGACGTGACACAGCTGTGATTAGCTGCTGCTGCGGTCACATCCCACAGCTGCGATTGGCCGATTTCACACCTAATGGAGTGTAGAGACACTCTGGAGTTCAGATTATCAGCCACTCTCTTTCTAATCTGATTCAATTCTGATTCATTTCACATCAGATTATGACTACAGTTATTTTCATAATGAGTAGTTTGGTGAAGTGTCAGATAAACACTGAAGTTCTGCAGCAGCATGAACACGGAGCTGACATGTCACACTGACTGTTAACATGTGTGTCATCATGACTGTGGGACGACTTTTCATTTGTACTGGAAACATCTAATATTATTGTGCTTGACCATCTGTTCACACACACACACACACACACACACCTGGTCACATGATCAGTGGGTGATGAAGAATGAAGCTTGTGTTTTAGTTCATTTGAGTAACTGTTGTGTGTTTGTTTACAGGCAGAAATACAAAAGTACATCACAGAGGTAAGTAACACACACACACACACACACACACACAGAGACACGCACACACACACACACAGAGACACACACACACACACACACACACACAGAGACACACACACACACACAGAGACATACACACACACACAGAGACATACACATGGGAAGCTGAGAGAAGTCTGAGGTGTAGGACTGAAGAGACTCTCACTCCCACACACACCTGAGTCGTCTGTTTGTTTCTGTCTCTATTTTCATACACACAGTCTGTCTGAGTGTGTGTGTGTGTGTGTGTGTGTGTGTGTGTGTGTGTGTGTGGTCCACTCAGTCCTGAATCCAAACACTGACTTTACAATAAGCACTCCCCTGTGATACTCCCTGGAAAAACCAGACTTTTATCCACCAAAAGATTCATGTAATAATATCTACGTCAGGTCAAGTCTCTAAGACGTCACATGATCACGTCTTTATCTCACTGTGAGACCAACAGGAAGCGGACGTTTCTCTCCCACACCAAACATCACACACACAGTAGTTGTTGATCACTCATTTCTAATGTCTTATTAGATCAATTTGGCATTTGAAAATCTACGTTCAGATTGACCTCAGGGACACAAAGTGACCACACGAGGCAGCAGAGGACCAGCAGCTCCTGTGTCCCTGCAGCTAAAATCACTGGTGTTCTCTCTGGGCTTTGGTGTGAGAGAGTGAGTGGATTACAAACGTGAGATGAAGACATGAACTTGTCCATCTGTCCTCATGTTGGATGAGGATCAGCTCGTCTTGACTCCCTCACCACAGGAGTCCTCAACGTATGTGTCCACCCCCCAACACCACCTCTCCTCCCATTCCAGCTGTAACCATGGCAACTGAAACCGATTTTGTCCAGTTTACAAGACGGTCTTTGGTTACCATGATGATGGCAGGATGGCTGGTAACAGCAGCAGCAGCAGCAGCAGCAGTAACAGTAGCAGCAGCAGTGACAGCAGCAGCAGCAGTAACAGCAGCAGCAACAGTAACAACAGCAGCAACAGTAACAGCAGCAGCAGTAACAGCAGCAGCAACAGTAACAACAGCAGCAACAGTAACAACAGCAGCAGCAACAGTAACAGCAGCAGCAGCAGCAGCAGCAGTAACAGTAACAACAGCAGCAGCAACAGTAACAGCAGCAGCAGCAGCAACAGTAACAGCAGCAGCAGTGACAGCAGCAGTAGCAGTAACAACAGCAGCAGCAGCAGCAGTGACAGCAGCAGCAGCAGTAACAGCAGCAGCAACAGTAACAACAGCAGCAACAGTAACAGCAGCAGCAGCAGTAACAGCAGCAGCAGTAACAGCAGCAGCAACAGTAACAACAGCAGCAACAGTAACAACAGTAACAGCAGCAGCAGTGACAGCAGCAGTAGCAGTAACAACAGCAGCAGCAGCAGCAGTGACAGCAGCAGCAGCAGTAACAGCAGCAGCAACAGTAACAACAGCAGCAACAGTAACAGCAGCAGCAGCAGTAACAGCAGCAGTAACAGCAGCAGCAGCAGCAGCAGCAGTATCTGCAGGACATTACCGTGTGATCCTGACACACAGACAGCGCCTCCTGCTGCTGAGAGCCAGTGTAAGACAGACAGACAGACAGGTGAAAACATGGCTACCAGCAAAAGACTCAGCTAAGTTTGTAATCCACTCACTCTCTCACACCAAAGTCCAGAGAGAAAACCAGTGATTTTAGCAGCGGGGACACAGGAGCTGCTGGTCCTCTGCTGCCTCGTGTGGTCACTTTTTGTCACTGAGGTCAATCTGAATGAAGGAATTTAAATGCCAAATTGACAAAATAAGACATTAGAACTTAGTGATAGAGGCAGCTGTGTGTGTGTGTGTGTGTGTGTGTGTGTGTGGTTTTCGCTATGAGGTTTGGTGTAGTGTGTCAAAAAACACATTTTAGCCACTGAACATAACATTCAACTTATAAAGTCTCAGTCAGGATCAGTGTGTGATGTCTTTAAGAACACGTTCACGTCTGTATCTCACTGACACTTCCAACAGGAAACTGAAGCTTGTAAACCACTCACTCTCCCACACCAAAGTCCACAGACTGTCTCTCTCTGTGGACTTTGGCGTGGGAGAGTGAGTGGTTTCTGACAGTGAGATAAAGACGTGAACGTGTGCGCGTGTCCTCATGTTGGATGAAGAGCAGCTTGTCTCGACTCCTCACCACAGATTAAATCAGTGTGAACAGATGAATCCGCTCACATGTGACTGCATGTTTATTTCAGTACAGTGTGTTATGATATGGTAATTTAACCTGTGGGCGTCGGCACAGTGTCATGTGTCCATCTGGAGGTGTGTGCGCGCGCGTGTGTGTGTGTGTGATATGTCATTATAAACATTTATGTCATAATAAGTTTATGTTTAATTTTTAATTATAGGTTAAATGAAATTGAAATACAAATATATCTTGAACGTTATATGTAGGCAGTCGTATATGTTATTAAATAGAGTTATATATAAATATATAAATGTATGCTGTATTAATTGACAGTTGGCATTTGTATATGTTATGTACATATATGTGTGTGTGTATATGTATATATATATACACACATATATACATATATATGTGTGTATACATATGTATGTATATGTATATTCATACATATGTATATGCATATATACATACACACTATATATATATACATATACTGTATGTAGGATGTACATGTATTTTATTTATGTAGTTATATATATATATATATATAACTACATATAACAATGTATATCTATTGTTATTTGTAGTTATAAGTAGTTACATACATATTATTATGTAAATTGATGGAAATATGTAGTAAGTTGTATACGTAGGCATTTGTATATGTAGTTAAATGCCTATATATTATTTATGTCATTATTCATAAACTATGTGTAGTCCTTTATGTTATATGGAGTCATATACATGTTATACTGTGTATGTCGTTGACTTGTCATCTGTAATCTGTACATGTACAGGTTACTGAAGGTTACTGAAGGTTACTGAAGGTTACTGAAGGTTACTGAGTTAAAAACATGACGTAACATGTGACACCTCAGATCATCGTCCATCCATAAATAAGTGACCGGAAAATAAAGCTGTTTTCATCATAGAGTCAATGAGAGAATGACATCATCTGTGTGTGTGTGTGTGTGTGTGTGTGGTCAGGCTGAAGATGGTCATGGAGCAGATGGACCGCGGGGTCGTGGACCTGCAGGAGCTTCGCAGGAACCTGGAGCTTGCTGCTGCCATGTTGGACGCCGTGTACACGGATGAGACCAGGTGGGAGGGAAGGAAGGAAGGAAGGAAGGAAGGGAAGGGAGATGTGAGGGAGGAAGTTGAGAGGATAAAGGTCATGCTGTGAGTTTCTGTGTGTCTCCTGTCTCTCAGGCGTCTGTTGGACACCGAGGACGAGCTCAGCGACCTGCAGGCGGAGTCGGTTCCCAGCGAGGTACGTGATTGGCTGGCGTGTACCTTCACCAGGAAGATGGGCGTGGCCAAGCGTCGCCCGGAGGAGAAGCCGAGATTCAGGAGCATAGTTCACGCGGTGCAGGCTGGGATCTTTGTGGAGAGGTAAAGTGCTGTCCGTCCACGACGTCACTGCTCTTTCATTATATAAGTGGATGAAGAGGTAAACGCTGCGAGTGACGACAGCGCAGAGTTCACCACGTTCATTTTAAAATGAATGGAAACGACCTACGACCTCGTTCATTCAGTTCCATCTACAAATGGAACGCAGCAGCTGTTCCTGCCTCTTACTCTAACTCCAGTCCAGTTTAACTTGTCGTTCTCCTGGTTTCTGCTCTTCCTACTGCAGACATGGTCTCAGGGTCTGGGAGAACGGTTTCTCTGTGGACCACAGCGTTGTAGAAATGAGCTTTCATTAAATTACAAATGTAAGATGGTCAGATGAGACGAATGCACACGTTTATTCATGTGGACACATCACAGTCGTTTTCTGAACGCACACGTGAGAAAACACACAGATGTGATGACAAGGTCACACACAGAGTGTAACGATGTTAGTGTTAGCTGCAGGAGGAGGAGGAGGAGGAGGAGGAGGAGGAGGTCCAGCATCATTAGAGTGTAAATGAGTGTCAGTGGTAGAACAGTATCAGTTCATCTGCTGCGACTTAATGACGCATGAAATCAAAAACTATGTGCTGCACCGACCCACCGCCTGCTCTACGTGTGTGTGTGTGTGTCTGTGTGTTTAGAAGGTGGTTACCGTGGCAACAAACAATCCATCCCTGGTCACACACAGTGTGTGTGGAGGATGGCGGCTGGAGTGGGTCTGTGTGTATGTAATGTAACCGTGTGTGTGTGTGTGTGTCACCAGGATGTACAGACGGACGTCCAACATGGCCGGTCTGACCTTTCCTCCCACAGCTCTGACGTCTCTGAAGGTAAAAACTGCAGTAGGAAGTGATGTCATGGTTGACAGGAAGTGACATGAGACATTTACAGACGCAGTGTGTGCAACAAGAAATAAGACACACCCCACATCAGCTCATCTACGATCTAATCTAATCTAATCTAATCTCATTGACTCTAAATCACTAGATCGAAGAAACTGACTGCCAAATAATGAGCTATTATATACATCCACCATAAAACTGACTGCCAAATAATGAGCTATTATATACGTCCACCAACATACTGATTGCCAAATAGTGAGCTGTTCTGCCATCCATCATAAGACTCATTGCCAAATAATGAGCTATTCCACCCATCCACCAACAGATTGACTGCCAAGTAGTGAGCTGTACTAAATATGTCCAAAGGAAAAAGGTAGAGGGAGGAAGGAAGGAAGGAAGGAAGGAAGGATGAAGAATACAATTACAACGTTAATGTGGAGAATAAAGCTGTAGAAAATGGATGGACAACGTTAAATGAGAAAAGAGATTGAAAAAGAGGGAAGGAGGAAGATGAAAATGTTTGAATTGGTTTTGTCATGAAATAAACTTCATTTATTTTCATTTAAAATCATTAAAGTAACTGTATTACTCTGCAGCAGCTGTCTGTGATGATTGTTGTGTGAGCCAACACTGCCCTCTGCTGGCACAAACACAGCATCACTCTGTTTTCCAGCAAGTGGACCAGTGGTCGTTTGATGTTTTCTCCTTCCACGAGGCCACCAGTGACCACGCCCTCAAGTTCCTGGTCTACGACCTGCTGACCCGCTACGACCTGGTCAACAGGTTCAGGGTAAACCAGAGTCCACACACGTCCAATCAGATGTCAGACAGTGTGATCACATGACTCTACTTCCTTTACTATCTGTACCAGCAGGAGTTATAGTACCTGCATCACCTGTACTACTGGTACTATCTGTAGTACTGGTTGTAGTAGCTGTAGTACTGGTACTATCTGTAGTACTGATTGTAATAGCTGTAGTACTGGTACTATCTGTAGTACTGGTTGTAGTAGCTGTAGTACTGGTTGTAGTACTGGTTGTAGTCCTGGTTGTAGTATCTGTAGTACTGGTTGTAGTACTGGTTGTAGTAGCTGTGGTACTGGTTGTAGTATCTGTAGTACTGGTTGTAGTACTGGTTGTACTAGTTCCGGTCCTGTGTTCAGATCCCAGTCCAGGCTCTGGTGCAGTTTGTTGAAGCTCTGGAGAACGGCTACAGCAAACACAAGAACCCGTATCACAACCTGATCCACGCTGCTGATGTCACTCAGACCGCCCACTTCCTGATGCTGCACACAGGACTGATGGTAACACACGCACACGCACACGCACACACACACACACACACTGACCTCATGTTTGATGTAATGTGTGTGTGTGTGCGTGTGTGTGTGCGTGTGTGTGTGTGCAGCACTGGCTCAGTGAGCTGGAGATCCTGGCGATGGTTTTCGCTGCAGCGATCCACGACTTTGAACACACGGGAACCACCAACAACTTCCACCTCCACACCAGGTAACAACGAGCTGGAGACACGTCCTCACACAGGAGACCACCACATTAACACCTGTGTGTGTGTGTGTGTGTGTGTGTGTCAGGTCAGAGGTGGCCATTCTCTACAATGACAGGTCAGTGCTGGAGAACCATCACATCAGCGCCGCCTACAGGCTGATGGCAGAGGAGGACATGAACATCCTGATCAACCTGAACAAGGACGACTGGAGGTACACACACACACACACACACACACACACACACAGGGAGCAGCTGTGGTGGTGATTGATCTCTGATCAGTGATTGGTGGTCCACAGGGAGCTGAGGTCTCTGGTCATAGAGATGGTGATGTCCACAGACATGTCCTGTCACTTCCAGCAGATCAAGACCATGAGGAACGTCCTGACCCAGGCGCACAGGTCAGTGCTGTGACCTTTAACATGGATGTAAATTTAAACACTATAAACACACTTTAGACAATTTATACTGAACTGTAACACAACAAACAACAAGGCTTACAACTCTTATATATAAATGTGTGTGAAAGAGATAACATTTGACTGACTGTTCCAAGCAGAGCAAACGTTAGCTGACCAATAAACCAATAAATAAAACTGTAATAAAAATGGAAACACCTGCTGAATAGATCTAATCTTTAGATCTTTACAAATGTCCCTGAGAATCAGAAAACTCAAGCAAAGACTGAAGCATCTCAGAGTCAGAGAGCAGGGGGGACGACAACGATGGGGGGCTAAATAAAGTCTTATTATTATTATTATTATTATTATTATTAATAATAATAAATAGGATTTGCTATGCAGTTAAATTAATGCAGACTTATTTTTTTCACTCTAAGAAATAATAGCACCTAATAGTTTCATTAAAAGTCACACTTTTTTTTTGCCTTTTCACCTTTGTTGCGCCCCCTAGATGGTGCTGCCCTTAGCATTTGCCTATACTGCCTATGTCACAGGCCGGCACTGTGTGTGCGTGTGCGTGCGTGTGCGTGTGCGTGTGTGCGTGTGTGTGCGTGTGTGCGTGTGTGTGTGTGTGTGGCATGAGCTCCTGCACCACTGCACTGGTCTGTGACCACAGTGAGAGGGAGGGGGCGCTGTCACGCCTGCCAGCTCTGAGGAGGGAGAGGCTGTCCACTCTGGATCTGCTGCTGCTCTCCAGAGACACAGCATGAGCAACATTCTAAATCATCTCCCCTCTCTCTCTCCCCCTCCCTCCCTCCCTCTCTCTCTCCAGCATAGACAAAGTGAAGGTGTTGTCTCTGATGCTTCACGCCGCTGACATCAGTCATCCAGCCAAAGCCTGGCCGCTGCACTATCGCTGGACTCACAGTCTGATGGAGGAGTTCTTTAGACAGGTCACACACACACACACACACACACACACACACACAGAAGCCTGAATCACATCAGATAAATCTGAGTCGTGTTTCTCTTTTTTCCTCCTTGTTTGTTGAAACGTTAGTTTTTAAAACGACACAAAAGTATCATGCGATGACTTATTGTCATAAAAAAGTCCGGTTGCAAACTTCCAGGAATTTTCATGGGAAATAAAGTGGAAATGTTTCAAATTGAAGGTTTGGTGAATGATTGTAGCACAATCATAATTATACATTTATATATGACATTGGTTTCCTTTAAATGATCCAAACTTTCCTATTAATCCTCATTTATTCCCCTGGGAAGTTTGTGTTGTTGTTGTTGTTGTTGTTATTGTCTCTGATGAGTTTGTGTGTGTGTTTTATTTCAGGGAGACAAAGAAGTGGAACTGGGCCTTCCCTTCTCTCCTCTGTGTGACCGTAAAGCCACCATGATCGCTCAGTCACAGATCGGTGAGAGCACACGTTACCAGGCTCAGTACTGCCCCCTGCTGCTCTGGAGCTCAGTACTGCCCCCTGCTGCTCTGGAGTCACACTGTGCTGTGTCCGCAGGTTTCATCGATTTCATCGTGGAGCCAACCTTCAGCGTTCTGGTCGACACGACGGAGAAAGTGATCGGACCTCTGATAGAAGAGGACCGGAAGGCCCGCGAGACCGGGACCAGGAGGTCCAGGTGCCGACTCTTTAGATTTTTATCGCGATGTTTGATAATATTGTACATTATGACGTCGTCACAGTCGTTCCACTGTTTTTCTTTGTTTCCAGTTTAACAGGAAGTGGCTCTGTGACCGTGGAGTCGGTGCAGAGACACAGTAGTAATCGCCATGGAAACAGCGACGACGGACAGACAGACTTCTCGCTGACCGCCATCGACCTGCCAGGTCTGCGGCGCCACCTGTCGGACGTCATCACCAGCAACAAGGACCGATGGAAGGAGCTGTCTGTGCACGGTACACACGCACGCGCACACACGCGCGCACACACACACACACACACACACACACACACACACACAAACTCACTGTTTTTTCCCGTGTGTTGGACATAGAGTTGGCCAATAAGGAGCAAGAGAAACAAAAGGAGGCGGAGTCCAACATCGACTCAGATGTCCAGTCACATGACTCACCCCAACACAGTGCCCCTGATGGACACGCCTCCGACCAATCAGACGCCTCCCTGCCTGATCAGACACATGACAACCAGTCACCTGACCACAAACCTGCAGGTCACATGACCTGCAACGGTACAAACACCACACACACATACACACAGACACACAGACACACAGACACAGTCACTGTGTCAGTGACCTCACACAGTGTTATGGTAACTGTTGCAGGGGCGGGGCAAAGTGAGGAGACCGAGGAGGATGTAAAAGAGGAAGTGCCTGAAAACGCCTGACGCCGCCGCTGCGCAGCGACCTCACCACTGTATCTGACTGAGGCGGGTCACCATGGCAACAGTGACGACCAGAGTTCAGAGTTGAAACGCAGCAGTTGACGCCGCAGCGACCAAACCCTGACAAAATAAAAAAGGCGGGACCTTTTGTTTATGACATATCGCACATGTTACAGCATCGTGGTCCGTTACCGTGTCAACGTGTCACGTGATTTTTTTTCTTAGAGACTCAGCGGAACGTTGTCTGTGAAAAACATCAAAGCTAACGTGAAAATAAAGAGGTGAAAAACAAAGAGTGTAGGTAGGTGCTGTGGCTTAGAGGGTCCTATAGGTGGCAGTAGACGCGTGGTTGGTGGCAAGGGGGCGGAGTCATAGAGTGACACGTGTTCTTTAAATATTTAAATATTCTGTACATGTGACGTGACTCCTGATCTTCTCTAGAATCAGATCCTCAACTGACCTGTTTGCTAATCGCTGTGGTTATAGGCTAATTTTAGCATGCTAACATGCTATCTAAGCAAACATACCTGATTAACATCAGTACTTTAGCATGACTAGCCTGCTAACATGCTGAGTTGATGGATATCGTTATACACAATAATCCTTAGCATTTTAGCACGCTAATTAAGCATGGTTAACGTGCCAAATTACCATTTTAGCAAGCTGATTTAGCATTTTTTAAGCCTGCTAACATGCTGAGGTGATGGTAACTGTTATACCCAATAATCCTTGGCACTTTAGCATGCTAATTTAGCATGTTTCAGCCCGCTAACATGCTAAACTCAACAAAGATGGTGGAAAACATTTATAATGCTAACATGCTAATATGATGGTAACTGTTACATATCAATGTAAATATTAATATTTTGGCATATTAGCATGCTAATGTTAGCATTTAGCTTAGAGCATCAAAATTAGCCTTCTATATTTATATCAGGAGCAGGGTAACGTATGTTTACAGTAGCCTACACTGGACAAACTTAACCTGTTTTGATGCTAACTGAAGGCTACATAGTTTCAACAACACATGAAAGAGTGAGATGATTTTCAACCGAAACTTTAAAGAATAAATGTTGATAAAATGTACACACTGTACCTTTAAAAAAAAAACAAAAGTCCACTGATGATTAATGATGTGACATGAGGTCAGAGGTCATCTGTGATTGACAGCAGTGGATCCAGAGGAAGTTTACGTGTTTACTAATTTAAAGGATGTTTACATTATCAAAATGGCCGCTGATGTACAGTTTCTTCATCATTGAAGACGAAGAGGACGCTGATAAAAACATGTGACTGTAACTTCTTATGACTGTCAATAAATTACACTGCCAAACACAGGATACATGTTTCTATAGCAACGGCCAGGGAGCTGAAGGAGTGGAGCCAACATGGCTGGGGGTGAGAAGAAGGTGTGTGTGTGTGTGTGTGTGAAAGTGCTTCTGTACCTGAAGAGTGACCCTGGATGACTTCTGTGGGCGTGGCCTATTCTACAGTCCATAAAGACATGATGGAGAAGGTGATGCTGATGCTGGTCAAATCATAATAATGATAATATTATCATTATTATGATTATGATTATTAATAATCGTTATAATAATATCAAAGATTAAAAACTAGTAGAAATTCTCCGTCTCTTAAAAATAAAGGTGAGAAATGTGCTTTATAAATAAAGTTTGACATTCAAATGTAAATAGGTTCTAATCTCTGTCCATTTTTATTATTGTTTTGAAGTCATTACTTCATCCTCTCATTCTTTTATTTCTCTTTTATTTTGTTAATGTTTCTCATCCAGGAGCAGAACTCATCAACTGCGTCTGCGTCCATCTCTCATTCAGAAGCTGCACTGTATATACTTTACCAGCAGGGGGCAGCACGAGTCGAGCTGTAGCTGCAGACAGATGCAGTTTGACGTGGCTGAGTGAGTGAGTGAGTCATTTTGTCCTCGATTTTGTCCTTTTTTTTTATATCGTTTTCATAAAAATAAAGAAAAAAATCAAACATTTCTGATAAAGAAAATCACACACACAGGAGTTGTTGATCCACTGCTGCTGATGTCTGATTTTGTGAATTCAGCATTCAAAATCTTCCTTCAGATTTACCTCAGTGACCACACGAGGCAGCAGAGGACAAGCAGCTCCTGTGTGTGTGTGTGTGAGTGTGTGTGAGTGAGCTAAAATCACTGATTTTCTCCTTGGGGTTTGGTGTTGTTTAAAAAGTGAGATGAAATCAGTGTTTCCCCTGAAAATAACAATCATACTTCATTCATCATTAGTTTGGTTCATAAAAAAAATTAATCAACATTAAACCTGATTATAGATTATAATCTATTATAGATTTATTGATTTTAGTGAAATTATTTTTCATAGAAAAAAAGAACAAAGTAGAAATAAAAGAGGAAAAAATACAAATACAAAATAGAAGTAGTATCAGTACTAAATATGAAATAAAAACTATGATAATATAAATGTGTTGTTATAGTTGTCACTGTTTTCATCTGTGAGTGGGTAATGTTAGAGGAGGCGGGGTTTATTTAAACTGAATCATAGGGTAAGGCACAGATGTATATATGTATATATATATATATACATATATATATATATATATATATATATATATATATATATATATATATATATATATGTATATGATGTGATCACTGTCAATCATCAAGTCCTGGAATGACGGTAAAGATGCAGCTCCCCCTTGTGGCACTTCTCTAATCACTAGGACTGTATGTTGGTTAGATCTTTTCACATCACTCATGTTAAATATTAATAATTTTCTACATTCACAAAAATGTTTTATGGTAAAAAGAACAATAATAATAATAATAAAAAAATATTATCGTTTAATACATGTTTCATTAATCTGTATATAGTTCATGTATGTGCAGTATAAACGTGTTGACTGTCGTTCAAATCATCCTCGTCATCATCGTCAGTCGGTCGGTGACGTCACGTCCTGATGGAGCACAGAGAGCCTGTGAGGCTCCTCCCTGTCCCGCTGACATCTCCTCCAGGAGGAGCCGCTGGATCCGCTCACTCTCTGCCGGGCAGCTCGACGCGAAGTGCGGCACCGCGGCTCCGCTCTCACCGCTCTGTTCATGGGACTCACGGAGGTCCGTGCTCCGCCAGGTGAGCTCCTCCTGTTCTCCTCCTGTTCTCCTCCTGTTCTCCTCCTGTTCCCCTCGTGTTCATGTGTTCATGTGTTCACCGTGTTTGCGTTAGTAACGGTGCAAAGACAGTGAAAGTGTGAGAGAGTGAACAGCTGCTCGTTCTCATCCCGCAACTTTTCCGTCTGTTTACAGAGACTGTCCTCTGTCTGTCTGTCCTTCTGTCTGTGTGTGTGACTGTGCGTGAGACCTGCTGATCTTCATCTGCTTCTCCAAAGATCCACCAGAGGAAGATTCAGACACGTCCCTGTGTGTGTGTGTGTGTTTTCTGTCATAAACACTGACCTTGTAAGGACCAGTAGTCCTCATGGAGACCAAAACCTGGTCCTAATGAGGCAGAGCCTCATGTCTGATTCTGGAAGTGGTTAAGTTTAGGACTGAGCTTTGAATTGTGGTTCTGGTTGGGATTAGTGATCCTGATGAATGGAAGTCAGTGCAGGGTCCTGAGAAGAATAGCTGTACAAACCTGTGTGTGTGTGTGTGTGTGTGTGTGTGTGTGTGTGTGGTGGTCTGTCTCTGGTTGCCATGGTAATTAACAACACAATACACTGATCTTCAGTGAGGATTTAACATCAGTCTCTTACAGCTGCAGTTTACTATGTGTGTGTGTGTGTGTGTGTGTGTATTCATCACACCTCTACAGTATATCAGGGCATACTCAGTGAGCGCCCCCTGCTGCTGACGCTCAGTCAGTGTCAGTCTACGATGTCTACGTCACATGATCACGTCTTTATCTCACTGTTGGTGAGAGTTTGTAAACCACTCACTCTCCCACACACACACACACACACACACACACACACACACACACACTCACTCTCCCACACACACACACTCACTCTCCCACACACACACACACACACACACACTCACTCTCCCACACACACACACACACACTCACTCTCCCACACACACTCACTCTCCCACACACACACACACACACACACACACACACACACACACACACACACTCACTCTCCCACACACACACACACACACACACACTCACTCTCCCACACCAAACCTCATAGAGAAAAGCAGTGATTTTAACGTCACACACACATGTTGATCCACTGCTGCCTCCATCACTAAGTTCAAATGTCTGATTTTGTAAAAATCCTTTGTTGTTATTGACCGCAGTGACACAAAGTGACCACAGGAGCTAAAATCACTGTTTTTCTCTCTGGGGTTAGGTGTGTGTGTGTGGGGGGGGGGGGGCCTTGTCGGCTGGTTCTCAGCAGCAGGGGGCGCTCATGTGTCAGTGCCTCATAAAACCTGAACTGTACCTTTAAACATTTTTATTGTTCCTAAAAATGAAAGCAGGTGGAAATATGAGCAGAAACAAACAATCACAGTTTCCGTGTGACTGCCCCCTCCTCCACGTACCATGTGAAGTGGTTTAGTCCAGATCTGAAGGATCTGAAGGATCCTGCTGAGGAACTAAATCACCTCCTGATTCTTTCATCTCGCCTGTTTCCTTCACAGCTAAGCATGAGAACATGAATTCACTCAGTCAGGAGTCAGGATGTGAACACTGTGACCAAACCACAGTCTTTGTAGCAGAAAACAATGGAAAAAACCTTCAAAATAACCTTTTTTATCAACATTCCTTTGACTTCCTGTTTCCCCTCTGACCTCCTTCACTCACTCTGAAGGACTGTTATTCATGTTCCAGGGTTTGCTTTAACACCTGTCTGAGGAACACCACCAACTTTAGATTTATGCATGTGCATGTTTGTAACATGTGCATGTTTGTAACATGTGCATGTTTGTAACATGTGCATGTTTGTAACATGTTTGTAACATGTGCATGTTTGTAACATGTAACATGTGCATGTTTGTAACATGTAACATGTGCATGTTTGTAACATGTACATGTTACAAACATGCACATGTTACAAACATGCACATGTTACATGTGCATGTTTGTAACATGTTGTTTCTCCTCTTCACGCTTTATTTAATAACAATATAAAACATTTAAAAAGATTAGAGAAGAAGCGAGTGCTGCTGTGAGGCTGCAGTACCACTGACAGCCACACGTCGTTATCGCAGTGTTGATGTTAATATTCTGTACAGACTCTGATGAGCCATTTTCACGGTCCCCACTTGAGCGGGTAGACCAGAACCGTGTGTTACTGCTTTGATCCTCGTGTCGCACGGTCACGCTCACGACTCTGCAGTGACGACGCGCTCTAACCAATCAGAGGCCGGCAGCCTGATGATGTCACAGCTCAGACCCCGCGTGTCCCAGTGTGAGGTCCATGACTCCGGTCTTTGGCTGAACTCGGACGTGAATGGACTTCATTGTTTGAATGAATGCATGTGATTCTAGACACACACACACAGGAGTCTCCAGCTGATCACAGCAGCAGAGACAGTGAGGACACGGCACTAGCCCCTCCCCCTCATCCAGCCTCGTCAGCTTTATCTGTCAGAGACTGAAGACGTCGTCCATTGTGAGTGAGTGAGTGAGTGAGTGAGTCGTCCCCTCCCCCTCCTCAGAGTCTTTATCTCTTTGTTTAAATCCACAGAAAAACACAGTTTACCCTTAAACATGATCTTTGTTTGTGTCCACATGACGACAGGGGGCGGAGTTTTGATGTCATCCTCTTCCCAAAGTTGCAAATTTGTTCTTTTCACGTAAACACAAGGGGGGGAGTTTTGCGATTTACGGCTTACTTTGTTTTTCACAAAAAAACGCAGGTGTATTAAAGGCACAGCTGTGCTCACAGCGCCCTCTGCTGCACCACGCTGGGATAACGTCACAGATTAGCATTTAGCTTTGAGTTGAGAAATATCATTCTTTGTTACGTGCCCACCACTGTTAGCGTAACTGTTGGCGGACACTGTTTACATTCTGGGAATGAGGCCCCGCCCCCTTACCACTCATATGTGTAACGACAAAAACACCACCCGTGAATTTCCTGATAAAAGCCCTGAGTGACAGCTGAGCGCGACCTCTGACCTCTGTGTGTTTTTTTAATATTTTTTTTTCTTCTCCCGTCATTTAAATCATACATGTTCCTGACAGCAGCTCCACATTCCACACATTCCAGAGGATTTTTATCCTGAGAGTCGTTTCAGCTCTGTGTGTGTGTGTGTGTGTGGGTGTGTGGGTGTGTGTGTGTGTGTATGTGTGTGTGTGGGTGTGGGTGTGTGTGTGGGTGTGTGTGCTCTGTATCCAACATAAACATCACTAAATATGTACACACACACACACAGAGATGTTTACATATGTTAATGTTTCAGCCTCAAGCAGAAACTGTTAATCCAAGTGTTCTTGTGTATATATATACATATATATGTATATATATATACACATACAGTATGTATGTATATATATATATATATATATATATATATAAAAAGTGGGTCAAACAGATGAACAGCGTGTGCTCTGCTCTGAGGCTCCGCCCCCTCCAGGATCTGTGTAGTGTGTGTGTGTGTGTGTGTCAGTGTTGACTCACTGTTCCACTGTTTGTATTCATGTGTTCATCCTCTTACAAAAACAGCAGCAGATACTCTGTCGTTCAGTTCAACGACCGTCAGCTCGACGTAGTTTAACCTCTGACCTCACGTGACCTCTGACCTCATGTGAGCTCTGCTATGACCATAAGTGCAGATTAAACACAAGCTGTTTTTTATTCCGCGTTCAGCTTTACTTTATTTATATTATTAACTCAAGTGTGTGTGTTTGTGTGTTTGTGTTGTCGTCACACACACAGACATTTAGAGGTTCTGTTTTCCTCGTAAACTTTTCATTAAACTTTAATTTATTTGATGTTTTGAATCTCGTTGCCATGGTGATAATAAAAGTGTAGCTCACTTCCTGTTAGCCTGTAAAGCTTGGGTACGTAACTTTTTTTTATACCAATCTTTTTATTGAATGGTGGTTGATACAGGTACAACATTCAAACAGAATAAACATTCATACACCCATACATGAATAAAAAGAAAAAATGACTGAGAAATAATTCATTAAATACATAAAATTATACTCCATTATTCACTCTGCCTAAGGGGTGGACTCAGCATCGACAGGGGTGATAGTAATCTTGTCGCTAATCAGGGCTAACAGAGGGTCCCAGGTCCTCCGAAAGGATGTCACAGATCCCATTTGTGAGGATCTCAACTTCTCTAGCTGTAGACAACGTAAAACTTCCTGTAACCATCTATTATGAGATGGGGGGGAGTCTGCTTCCATTTGAGAAGAATAGTACGCCTGGCTAGCACAGTGGTGAAGGCAATGACACGCTTTACAGAACCAGACAAGTTTCCAGTTGGTGGTAGACCAATAAGGGCAGTGAGGGGGTGGGTACGTAACCTTTAAGTGCAACATGTTTAATATTTACATCCAAAAACATCATGTGACCTCACTGTTCCTTTCCTGTAGGTATTTCAAAATAAAAGTCTTACGTTTTATAAGATTATAAAACCATGAAATAACATGTTTTTGATTTTTGACATTTTAGTCTCGCTCGCTTGTGTGTGTCTCTGTGTGTGTGTGTGTGTGTGTGTGTGTGTCTCTGTGTGCGTGTGCATCTGTGTGTGTGTGTGTGTGTGTGTGTGTGAGCAGAACAATGTGCTGAAGGAAACGTGGGAGAGTTCCTCAGCAAAGATCTGCTGCTGCTTCTCATCACAAAGGCATTTCCTCCTCGGCCACTTCCTGCTCAGGAGCGGCCGTCCCTCAGACTCCACCCCCCCATGACTCCGCCCACACTGAGCGGTTGATCATCAGGGGCTTTTCTTATGTGCTCAGGTCTCATTAAAGCTCTGCATCGTCTTCGTCTTCACACACAGAGCGTTCATGTAAACACGCTCATACTTAATATTAGTTTCATTCTAACACTGTAAATGTCAAAGGTCAAAGTTGAATATTTTGTGATGTTTAATGGATGAAACAAATCATATTCAAAGTAATCGTTCTTCATGATGACGTTTCATTTTCTTCTTCATTTTCAACGATTATCAAAATAAAATAAAAAATTGTTAGCTGTTGTTAGCACTGTTAGCTTTTTCTTAACTGTTGTTAGCTCTCGTCAGCTTGTGTTAGCTGTTGTCAATTTTTCGTTGGTTGTTCTTAGCTGCTCTTGCTTTTGTTAGCTGGTGTAAGCGCTGTTAGCTTGTTCTTAACTGTTGTTAGCTCTCGTCAGCTGGTGTGAGCTCTTGTTAGCCAGTTGTTAGTTCTGGTAGCTGGTGTTAACTCATTGTTAGCTGGTGTTAGTATGTTGTTAGCCCATTGATAGCTGTTGTTAGCTTGTTATTAGTCTATTGTTAGCTCATTGTTAGCTGTTGTTAGCCTGTGATTAGCTCATTGTTAGTCTGTTGATACTCTGTTGTTAGCTCATTGTTAGCAGTTGTTAGCCTGTGGTTAGCACATGTTTAGTCTGTTGATACTCTGTTAGCTCATTGTTAGCCTGGTGTTAGCTCTGTGTTTCTTCATGTTCTGAAGTCTCTGCCTCAGCTTCATGTTTTGTCTCGTGTCTCTGTTGACGTCTGTGTTCACGTTGGAGCTTCATTAGTCGCGTCCACAGAGACACGTCCGTCTCATTACAGCGTCTCCTGACGCCTGGTTACCAGGCAACACCTGCTGATTTGAACGACTCTGCTTTCTTGTGCAGAGACAACATCGTCCATGATGAGTCAGAGACTAAAGCTGCTGCGGTCTCTGTCTGTGGTGAGGACCACCCAGAGTTTACGCCTGACCTCTCCTGACCTCTCTCCTCCCACTGCTGTAAATAAATGACATCCAGACGTGGAGGCTGCAGAGCGCGCTCACACGAGTCCAACCAACATGAACCATGGGACGGGGTCCTGAATAACTGTTGGACTGCACCTTTACAGGTTATCTCACTGGAGAGACGGAGAGACAACAGGAAACAGGAAACTGCAGTTTGTAAACCACTCACTCTCTCACACCAAACCTCATAGAGAAAATCAGTCATTTTAGCTGCTGCTCCTCTGCTGCCTCGTGTGGTCACTTTGTGTCACTGACATCAATCTGAATGTTGATCTGAAAGTTTTTGTAATGACAAATTGACAAAATCAGACATTTGAACTTAGTGATGGAGGCAGCAGTGTGTGTGTGTGTGTGTGTGTGTGTGTGTGTGATGTTAAAATCACTGGTTTTCTCTGTGGACTTTGGTGTGGGAGAGTGAGTGGTTTACAAACTGCAGTTTCCTGTTGGTAAAGTGTGTCTCACAGTGAGATAAAGATGTGACAGTAAACTGTCTCTGCTACAAACACACAAGTGGAAACTTGTTTATCAGCATGTGTGTGTGTGTGTGTGTGTGTGTGTGTGTGGAGTCGCTGCAGTTTTCTAACACTGAAACAATAATTCAGCTCTGATGACGACTGAAATAATTCCTATCAGCTCCTAAATGTTGACAGGAGACAGAAGGAAGTCACGGCACGGAACAACAACTTCTTCTTCTTCTTCTTCTGCAGTAAAAAAAGCTTGACTTCTGTTTCTGACTCAGCGAGTTCATGTTTATTATTCACACTGAACGGTGAATGTGTGTATTAAACGTGAACGTGTGTCTCTGACAGATGATGGGAGGCCGACGCTGACGTCACTCACTGCTGTAGCCTGAACACAACCACGCCTCCAACATGGCCGCCCATCGAATCCGGGCCACCGCCAACAACAATAACGTGTCTCTGCCTCGCTGCAGGTCCGAGGGAACGCTCATCGACCTCGGCGAGGGCGTGTCGGAGGCCACGCTCACCGAGGTCAAAGGTCAGAGGCAGAGAGGATCAGTCACTTCATCACAAATCTGCTCAAACTACTTCTTTTGTTATTGTTTTGATTGAGAGAGAGAGAGAGAGAGCCCCCTAGTGGCACAAATGACGTACTGTTAAGTGTACTTAGTAAATCCACCTAAACCAGTTAAAACATTTAGTTTAGCATTATAGGCTAATATAGAGTTAAGTTAGCACTGGTATTTTGACTAACGACATTAGCAAAACAGGGTCTGTCATGGACAACTTCATAGCTAATGAGATGCTAATGTTGCTAAAACATTGGTGACGTAGGGCTGCGCGATTCATTGTGAAATAAATCAAAATCGTAATATGTCCAAGTGTGATATTCAAGTCCGACGCAAACGAAAGTCAAATCTGAGAGAATAAAAGTGACATTTACGATGCTAACAATTCAATTCAATTCAATTTTATTTTATTTTATTTATAAATATTTCTTTATTTTAACATCATCCCTTGTTAAAAATAATTGGAATGGTTTGTTTTTTTGGTTCCACTCGGTTTCAGTTCACGCAAACATGGATTCAGTGTTAGTGATTAGCTTGGTTCAGAAACTCTTTATGTAAACAAGTCTCTAAAACTTCATATTCTTCCGAGACTGAGATGAAGGTTCTCAGTTTATCTTGTTTTTTGTTTACAGTGCCTTCTCCCAGTACCTTACGACTTGACGCCACAGCCTCATTTGGAGCCGCCAGGGAAGTCATCGCCATCAAGGACTACTGTCCGTCCAGCTTCACCACGCTGAAGTTCTCCAAAGGCGACCGCCTCTACGTTCTGGACTCGTCAGGGTCCGAGTGGTGGTACGCCCACAACAACACGGAGATGGGCTACATCCCCGCGGCGTATGTTCAGCCCATCAACTTCAGAGACTCGTCCCTCAGTGACAGCGGGATGATCGATACAGTTGGAGACTGCAATGAGGAGGCGGCCAAAGAACTGGATCTTTTAGGGGAGTGGGCTGGAGTGATCCTGAAACCAACTTCCTACCAAAATGGAAACCCCTTTGCAGGAACCCATACCTCGACAAACCCTTTCCGGAACGGTGTTCCTCAGAGCTCACTCGATCAGAACAGTAATGAGAAACCGGTCGACCTCCTCCTGTTTGACTCGCTCCCTCCAGCAGCGCCCAACTCCGCCAGCAGCTCTGCCGACATCAACGGCTTCAGCAGTAGCGTTTATAACCTGAACCCTCTCAGTCCCTTGGACGGCATGGGTCAAACATTGCGCAGGGACAACCCGTTTTTCAGAAGCAAGCGGTCCTACAGTCTGTCGGAGTTGTCCATCCTGCAGGCTCAGTCCGACACCCCTCAGGGCTCCTCCGGTTTCTTTGGAGGCCTGAAAGCGCCGGCGCCAGAGCAGTTCCAGAGCAGGGAGGACTTCAGGACAGCATGGCTCACTCACCGCAAGCTAGCTAGGTCCTGCCATGACTTGGACTCCTTGGGTCAGAGTCCAGGCTGGGGCCAGACGCAGCCGGTGGAGACCAACATCGTCTGTCGTCTGGACAGCTCAGGAGGAGCCGTCCAGCTCCCAGACACTAACATCAGCATCCACGTCCCCGAGGGCCATGTGGGTCCAGGAGACACACAGCAGATCTCTCTCAAAGCTCTGCTCGACCCACCGCTGGAGCTGAACAATGACCGCTGCACCACCGTCAGCCCCGTGGTGGAGATCAAGCTCAGCAACATGGAGACTAAAACCACGGTTACCCTGGAGATGAAAGTTTCTGTGGTGGTGAAAACAGAGAACAGAGCGACGTCAGAGGTGTTGTGTGTCAGGAGCGACTGTAAGGAAGGTCCGTACACCCCCGTTCCTCAGGCCTACATGTACGGGGACACAGTCCAGGTGTGTCTGGACAACCTGGAGCCCTGCATGTACGTGTGCGTCGTGGCTCAGTCCCAGTCCCAGTCCGTATCTCCACAGTCCACTGTTTGGGAGCAGGTGGTGAAGAAGATAACATTAGGAGTGTATGGTCCGAAACATATTCACCCATCCTTCAAGACCGTGGTCGCCATGTTTGGTCACGAATGTGCCCCAAAGACACTGTTGGTGAATGAGGTTGGTAAACAGGCGCAGGCAGCTCCACCGGTGGCTCTGCAGCTCTGGGGCAAACACCAGTTTGTCTTGTCCAGACCGCAGGACCTTCGGGTTGGCGTTTACTCCAACATGGCCAACTATGAGGTCAAGATTAGTGAGCAGGCCAGAGTGGTGCGGGGCTTCCAGGTTAAACTCGGCAAAGTCAGCAGGCTCGTCTACGTCATCTCCTCACGCAACTCGGAAGACGTTTCAGATTTCACCTTAAGAATCCAGGTCAAAGACGACCAGGACTGCATCCTGGCTCAGTTTTGTGTCCAGACGCCAACACCGCCGCCCAAATCCGGTCCAAAGACATCGGTGCAGCGGCGCTTCCTGAAGAAGAAGGAAGTTGGTAAGATAGTCCTGTCTCCTCTCGCTGTCGCCACTAAGTACCCTGTTTTCCAGGACAGGAGGATTAACAACCTGAAGTTTGGGAAACTGATCAAAACTGTGATCCGGCAAACAAAAAACCAGTACCTGCTCGAGTACAGAAAAGGAGACTTTGTAGCTCTGCTGAGCGAAGAGAAGATCAAGCTGAAGGGACAACTGTGGACAAAGGAATGGTACATTGGATGTTACCAGGGCCGAATGGGACTCGTCCACGCTAAGAACGTGCTAGTGGTCGGTAAGGTCAAGCCCATTTACTTCAGCGGGCCGGAACTCACCACTTCAGTGTTGCTGGAGCAAATACTGAAGCCCTGTAAGTTCCTGACGTACATCTACGCCTCCGTGAGAACGATACTGATGGAGAACATCGGTGACTGGCGAGCGTTCGCAGACGCCCTCGGATACGTCAACCTGCCGCTGACGCACTTCTGCCGCGCAGAGCTGGACAGTGAACCAGAGAGGGTGGCGTCGGTGCTGGAGAAGCTGAAAGAGGACTGCAACAACGCCGAGAGCAAGGAGCGCAAATCCTTCCAGAAGGAACTCCTGACGGTGAGTTACAGTCTCCATCTTGTCCTCTTCCTTGTGTCCTCTTCTGTCCTCTGATATGAGGACATCTCAGGACTGAGGCTGACTTTTGGTGTCCAGTCAGTGACTCATCAGGACCTGAGGAGCGTCTGTTGTCAGGGTTGTAGTTTGTTTTGTGTTCAGATGATAAGAATTTAAATTGTTATTGAATGATTGTGATTAGCAGAATCACAAAGGCTTCAATCTGCGAGCATTTTTCCCTGGTTCTGGTTTCAATTTGTTGCCAATTAAAACAATAGAGAGAGCTGACATCATGTAACCATGGTAACAGCATTTTTGGTAGCCCATGCCCGAATTACAGAGATCTGGGCTTGTAACGGGAGGGTTGCCAGTTTGGAATCCCCAGGTAAGGGGTTGGAGAACCCTCTCAGCAAGATCCTCAATCCACATTGCTCATTGTTAATTGGACTCTAACAGCCACTGGAGGGTGCACATCCAGTCCTGGCCCTAGTCCTGGTCCCAAGCCTGGATGAATGGGAGTGAGGGGTGTGTCAGGAAGTAAAATCTCTGCCAATTAAATCACTGCAGTTTATCGCCCCCTACAGAGCGAGAAACACAAAAGTGTAAAAAACTGAGATTTTTGTCTCAAATGTTTTCTGCTTTTCATTTAAACTCCGAGTAAAAACCACAGTTTATTTTCTGTCAGAGGACAGAGAGAGGAGAGACAGAGGACAGTGAGGAGAGAGGACAGTTTCACATAAATGCCACATTCCGTGTTCTTGGCGAGCTTTGATCGTCTCCGTGGTAACCAGTAGTTTTGGTGGTAATAAGCTAAAAGCAGAGTTCTATTCAGAGACTCAGCACCTTTGATTATGTCTTTAAACGTCTCTAACTGCTGTTTATGACCTGACGTCAGTGTTTGTCCACGACGCTGTCACACTAACAAAGTCTCAACATCAAATCATAATCACAAAAACATGATTGTGATAAATGTGTGGAACCTGCTCTTTATTCTGATATTCATGTGAACCCATTCATCCATTATTCATCCACCATTCATCCATGACTATTGTTTGAAGCTTCTTTCAGGATTAAAACCAGATTTCTGTTTGTTTCAGCTTCTTAAATGTGTGTGTGTGTGTGTGTGTGTGTGTGTGTGTGTGTGTGTCTGTCTGTCTGTCTGTGTGTGTGTGTGTGTGTCTGTCTGTCTGTCTGTCTGTCTGTCTGTGTGTGTGTGTCTGACTGTCTGTGTCTGTGTGTGTGTGTCTGACATAATACCTGCTTTAGCCCCTTAACTCAACTTAACTTAATTTACACACACACACACTCTTTATTTTCTCTGCTGCTGTTTTTTATTCATCCTTTCATCACAAAACATTTTTGTCCTGATGTTTTTTTTATCCTTTAAAAATAAGAAGATAAAACCAGGATGATGTTTTTAAAACTGTGTTTGCTCTCAGGCTCCCCCTACAGTTGGTAAATGGTACAGTTTTGTTACCTCGTGTCAAATCTCACATTCACCCTGTCATCAGTTCATGTAACATCAAAATAATCCTGGAGATTTTATTTCAGGGTTAAAAATCGACATGAATTACGATTTAAAACGAGAAGTGTGTCGTTCAAACATCTGTAAACGACTTCTGTCTCTAAAATAACTCTCACATTCCACAACTGAACCTCCAGAGAGCACAGGCCACGCCCCCCGAGGGGGGAGGAGGAGGAGGGGGCGGAGAAAAGGGCAGGAAGGAGGAGGAGGAGGGATTAAAGAGGAAAGAAGGAAAAAAAAAGTAGATCTTCGTTGTGTTTGAGGTTTTTTTCTCCTCCAGAAACAGGAAGTTGTTTCTTTTTTATCTGAAAGAAGGAGGAAGAGTATGAGGAAGAGGAGGCTGAATAACATAATAATAATAATAAAATAATTTGTAACACTTTTGAAAACAAAGTTACAAAGTGTTTTAAAATAAAGAAAAACAACATAATAAAACACTTTAAAAAAACATGTTAGAAGTGAAATGAAGGCGGGGCCTGTCATTAAAGAGGCGGGGCCTGCCATGAAAGAGGTAAATAATGTAGATGAAAAGCTAAATGTAACAGTTTGATTCAAACAAACAAAACAAAAAAGACAGGAAGTGATGTCACAGGGTTTCCTGTCACTGTCCAGTGAGGAAGTGGCTCCTCGTCTTATCTTCTCTGTCCATCAGTGGACAACAAACGTGTCCAAGAGGAAACACACACACACACACACACACAGTGATTTAAGGTGCGGGGACACAGGAGCTGCTGCTCCTCTGCTGCCTCGTGTGGTCACTGTGTGTCACTGACTTTAGTGATGGAGGCAGCAGTGGATCAACAACTCCTGTGTGTGTGTGTGTGTGTGTGGGAGAGTGAGTGGTTTACAGGCTCACAGTGAGATAAAGACGTGATCATGTGACATAGATTTTATTCTCTAAGTCTTGTTTTTCTGGTGTCACCGCTAGCTTAGCATTTAGCAGTGGTCTGATTATCTTCAAATGTCACATGATATTTGCTTGAGTGTTAGCATTGGAGCAAACTGTTGACTTTCATCCTCAGGTTGCTTAAATGCTAGCATGCTAATATTTTTTAGATGTCGTGAGCTCCTCCCACCAGATGAGCACAGACAAATGGCCCCGCCCACATTGACCCGTGTCTTCTGTGTCCTCTCTGTCCTCAGGCTCTGTTGAAGATGGACTGTCAAGGTCTGGTGGCGCGCCTGGTCCTGGACTTTGTTCTCCTGACCACAGCGGTGGAGCTAGCCGGACGCTGGAGGGAAGTCGCAGAGAAACTCGCCAAGGTCTCGCGTCTCCAGATGGACGCTTACGAGGCGCCGCACCGTGACAAGAATGGGGTCGTGGACAGCGAGGTACGAAGATGCTAAGCTAGCGTGAAAAACGTCACTACAAAAGAATGTTAGAAAACAATCACATCATTAAAAATCATGCAGCGCCCCCTTGTGGCACTTCAAAATAAATCACCAGGACTGAACGTTCACCCGTCCACACCTGGAGTCCATATTTCAGATTCACACAAAGATTTTTGATTTCTAATACTAATGAGGTCATTGCCCCGCCCCCTTATCTCCAGGCCATGTGGAAGCCGGCGTATGACTTCCTGGTCACGTGGGCGGCGCAGATCGGTGACAGTTACCGTGACGTGATCCAGGAGCTGCACATGGGTCTGGACAGGATGAAGAACCCTATCACCAAACGCTGGAAGCACCTGACGGGGACGCTCATCCTCGTCAACTGCCTGGACGCCCTGCGGAGCTCCGCTTTCAGCCCCGCCTCTCAGGACGACTGCGCCATCTGAACTCTGGCTTCACAAACTGCCGTCGGGTGTTCGGTTCCTGCAGCGCCGCCCCTTTGCCCCGCCCCCCTCACGTCTGGCAGTATTTAAAGAGTCCTTTGATAATGGGTCATAGTCGTGTATTTTTGTATCTTCTTACAGCGTTTTTAAAGCTTCACACTGTGCATCCAACACTTTTTAAAGAAAAGACACTTTCAGATTTCATGTCTCTGTTGCCATAGTTACACGTGTCAACCCTCTTCTATTTATTTATGTGTCAGGCAGAGGAGCGACGGCTTCTTCTGGTCTTCAGGTTCTCACTCTCTGTGGTCTTCATGATCGTCATGGTCGTCATGGTCTTCATGGTCTTCATGGCCTTAGTAGTCTTCTTGGTCTTCATGGCCTTAATGGTCTTCATGGCCTTAGTGGTCTTCATGACCTTAGTGGTCTTCTTGGTCTTCACGGCCTTCACTGTCTTCATGGCCATCATGGTTTTCATGGCCGTCATGGCGATCATTGTTTTCATGGCCGTCATGGTCTTCGTGGTCTTCATGGTCATCATGGTCTTCATGGTCATCATGTTCTTCATGGTCATCATTGTCATCATGTTCTTCATGGTCATCATGGTCTTCATGGTCATCATGGTCATCATGGTCTTCATGGTCATCATGTTCTTCATGGTCATCATTGTCATCATGTTCTTCATGGTCATCATGGTCTTCATGGTCATCATGGTCATCATGGTCTTCATGGTCATCATGTTCTTCATGGTCATCATGGTCTTCATGGTCATCATGGTCATCATGGTCTTCATGGTCATCATGTTCTTCATGGTCATCATGGTCATCATGTTCTTCATGGTCTTCATGGTCATCATGGTCTTCATGATCTTCATGGTCATCATGTTCTTCATGGTCTTCATGTTCTTCATGGTCATCATGGTCTTCATGGTCATCATGTTCTTCATGGTCATCATGGTCTTCATGATCTTCATGGTCATCATGGTCTTCATGGTCATCATGGTCTTCATGTTCTTCATGGTCTTCATGTTCTTCATGTTCTTCATGGTCTTCATCCTCCTGCTGATGAATAATCTCTGCTGATTTTTTTACTTTTCATATCTTCAGACGTGGAAAATCTTGGGATTGTTTGGATTAAAACCAGGAAACATCTTCAGAACAACGTGACGGACATTTTGTTTCAGTTTCTTCTGTCCTCCATGAAATGGAAATGTTTTGATGATAATCCATGAGTTGAGATTATTTTAACTTTGATACTCTGTTTCCTCTGTCACACACACACACACACACTTTTATAGTGGAGATGAAACCTAAACCGTGTCGTGCCGTGCCGAGGCGAGTAGAGCCGGAGGAAATACACCACGTGTCAGTGTGTCCGTGTCATGTGACCTTAAAGCTTCCGTGACTGCGTTCATTACAAACAATAAAATGTAAATATTTGTACAAACACTTTGTCGTGTTGTTGGATCACAAACGTCGTCATCAGCAGCTTTGTTTGTCAACAAGGAGGGACACTGTCTCACTGTCTCACTGTCTCACTGTCTCACTGTCTCTGACCTGTCTCACTCTGAATGGTCTCATGTTCAAAACTGTGGGGCTGTGTTTTAGTGTGGACAAACCGAAACTGAGACTTTTATTGTGAAAGGGCAGGTTTGTTTTTGTCTCCTCATCAGCAGACAGAGGTCAAAGGTCAGAGGAAACTGATGGAACAATTTTGTCTGAGATGAAAAACGTAAAAACCATCAAAGGCTTTAATCACAGTGTGTGTCTGTGTGTGTTTGTGTCTGTGTGTGTGTGTCTGTCTGTGTGTGTCTGTGTGTGTGTGTGTCTGTGTGTGTGTGTCTGTGTGTGTGACTGTCTGTGTGTGTGTGACTGTCTGTCTGTGTGTGTGTGTGTCTGTGTGTGTGTGTCTGTGTGTGTTTGTGTCTGTGTGTGTGTGTGTGTTTGTGTCTGTGTGTGTGTCTGTCTGTGTGTGTCTGTGTGTGTCTGTGTGTGTGTGTGTGTGTCTGTGTGTGTGACTGTCTGTGTGTGTGTGTGTCTGTCCGTGTGTGTGTGTGTCTGTGTGTGTGTGTCTGTGTGTGTTTGTGTCTGTGTGTGTGTGTGTGTGTTTGTGTCTGTGTGTGTGTCTGTCTGTGTGTGTCTGTGTGTGTCTGTGTGTGTGTGTGTGTGTGTGTCTGTGTGTGTGTGTGTGACTGTCTGTGTGTGTGTGTGTGTGTGTTTGTGTCTGTGTGTGTGTGACTGTCTGTGTGTGTGTGTGTCTGTGTGTGTGTGTGTTTGTGTCTGTGTGTGTGTGACTGTCTGTGTGTGTGTGTGTGTGTGTCTGTCTGTGTGTGTGTGTGTGTCTGTGTGTGTGTGTGAGACTGTCTGTGTGTGTGTGACTGTCTGTGTGTGTGTGTGTCTGTGTGTGTGTGTCTGTCTGTGTGTGTGTGTCTGTCTGTGTGTGTGTGTGTGTGACTGTCTGTGTGTGTGTGTGTGTCTGTGTGTGTGTGACTGTCTGTGTGTGTGTGTGTGTGTGTGTGTGTCTGTGTCTGTGTGTGTGTGTCTGTCTGTGTGTGTGTGTGTGTCTGTGTGTGTGTGTGTGTGTGTGACTGTCTGTGTGTGTGTGTGTGTGTGTGTGACTGTCTGTGTGTGTGTGTGTGTGTGTGTGTGTGTGTGTGACTGTCTGTGTGTGTGTGTGTGTGTGTCTGTGTGTGTGTGTGTGTGTCTGTGTGTGTGTGTGTGTGTGTCTGTGTGTGTGTGTGTGTGTGTGTGTGTGACTGTCTGTGTGTGTGTGTGTGTGTGTGTGTCTGTCTGTGTGTGTGTGTGTGTGTGTGTCTCTGAGTCAAACAGAAGCTTGTTTGTTCTCTGAAGCTTTGAAGAAGAAGGTGAGTGAGAGTGAAACCTGGCAGAGACTCAGTGTGTGTGTGTGTGTGTCACAGACACGGATTATCATACTCTTCTTCCTCTTCCTCTTCCTCTCCCTCCTTCTCCTCCTTCTCCTCCTCCTCCTCCAGGAGGAGTCAGAGCGATCACAACGCAGACAAAACACTCTCCTGCTTCTTCTCCCGGTAAACACTGGTGCCATGGTAACCACTGGAGCACAGCATGCAGGTTGCCATGGCAACCTTTATGTGCTTGTGTGTGTGCACAGTGAGAGAGAGAGGATGAGGATGAAAAGGAAACAGATTCATCAGTTCATAGTTCAGGAAGCAGAAGTTTGTAAATCACTCACTCTCTCACACCAAAGTCCACAGAGAAAAGCAGTGATTTTAGCTGCTGCTGCTCTGCTGCCTCGTGTGGTCACTGTGTGTCACTGACGTTAATCTGAGGGAAGACTTTTATCTCATCAGACATTAGAACTTAGTGATGGAGTGTGTGTGTGTGTGTGTGTGTGTTCGTTCTCTGTCATAAACACTGGCCTTGTCAGGACCAGTCATCCTCATGGAGACCAAAACCTGGTCCTAATGAGACAGAACCTCATTGCTGAGGAACTGGTTAAGTCAATGAAGAGTCCTGAGAAGAATAGCTGTACAAACCTGTGTGTGTGTGATATCATCGTCATCACAGTGGTGTGATGAAACATCAGCAGACACACAGTCAGACTGTGACACCTGGTGGACACAAGCAGAACTACACACACACACACACACACACACACACACACACTGCTGCCTCCATCACTGAGTTGTAATGTTGGGCTTTTAAAATACTTCATTTAGACTGAACTCAGTGACACAAAGTGACCACACGAGGCAGCAGAGGAGCAGCAGCTAAAATCCCAGGATGAAGCACGTTGATCAGTTGCCTTATTGTTGCCCTCTTGTGATACAACATACCCTCTCTGGACCACACACAGGTGCAACCATCAGTACCCCTGCATCTGCCCCGGTCCAGCTCTTTCATTTTGTATGAATGCGGCCACCTCCTTCAGAGTCCTGATACTTATCACCACACCGTGTTTATGAGAATTCACTTATTATTATTATCATTATTGTTATTATTATTATTATTATTATTATTATTAATAATAATAATAATAATAATAATAATAATAATAAAGCCCATTCTGAAGTACTGTAGAGGCAGCCATCGACTATAGTACATATTTTAATTTTTGCCTCACTTTTTTTGTTTTGGCTGGCCCTTGATAAATACTCCTTTATAAATACTCCATAAATACTCCTTTATAAATACTCCATAAATACTCCTTCATAAATACTCCTTCATAAATACTCCTTCATAAATACTCCTTCATAAATACTCCTTCATAAATACTCCTTCGTAGTTTTTTCATATTTATTGATTCTGAGATTATTTATTTTTTTCTTTTGCACGTGGCAACAAATCACAGTGTGAGTGTGTGTGTACCAGCAGGTGGCGCGAGAGGATCAACAATAGACTCGTGTGTGTGTCACAGTCACATGACCCTGTGGGGGCGGAGCTTCTCTGGTTGCTGCTTCTTCTCCTTCACAAACGCAGCCGCTGGGGAATCAGAGCAGAGAGTGCACGAGGACAGAGAGGACACGACGACGGACAGGGCACGAGGACGGAGAGGACACGAGGACAGAGAGAGGGACACGGAGCGGCTGCTGAGACACACACAGGTGTGTGTGTGTGTGTGTGTGTGTGTGTGTGAGATGGCGCGTGTGTGTGTGATGAATACTAATGAGCGCCGCACCGCGTCCTGCTGAGGCGCACCGCGGAGTCCGCGCGCACCGCGTCCGCTCCTGACTCACCGCGACACCGCGGCACCGGTTCTACACTCCCGGTCCGGGACTCCTGTGATCGAGTCCAAACATGGGGAACAGCTTCTCCAACATCTCCAGCTTCCAGTCCCTGCACATCGTCATGCTGGGTCTGGACTCGGCAGGGAAGACCACGGTTCTGTACCGGCTCAAGTTCAACGAGTTCGTCAACACGGTTCCGACGATCGGCTTCAACACGGAGAAGATCCGCCTGAGCAACGGCGCGGCCCGAGGCATCAGCTGCCACTTCTGGGACGTGGGCGGTCAGGAGAAGCTGCGGCCGCTGTGGAAGTCCTACAGCCGCTGCACCGACGGCATCATCTACGTGGTGGACTCTGTGGACGTGGACCGGCTGGAGGAGGCCAGGACCGAGCTGCACAAGGTCACCAAGTTCGCGGAGAACCAGGGGACGCCGCTGCTGGTCATCGCCAACAAACAGGACCTGCCCAAGTCTCTGCCGGTGCCGGACATCGAGAAGCAGCTGGCCCTGCACGAGCTCGGCCCCGGCACCAGCTACCACGTCCAGCCGGCCTGCGCCATCATCGGGGAGGGGCTTCCTGAGGGCATGGACAAGCTGCACGAGATGATCCTGCGGAGGAGGCGGTCCCTGAAGCAGCAGAAGAAGAAGCAGCAGCAGCAGCAGCAGCGGTGACACGTGGGACCAGGATTTAAACAGGCCGGCCTGTTTCACCTTTGACCTCCAGGGTCACCTTTAGGACACAAAATGGCGTCTTTTTTTTTTTTTTTTCATCTTTACAGACGTGACCGTGTTTTAACTGTCGCGCTCTTACAGGGACAGTCAGAGAGCGCCCCCTGCTGCTGAGGACCAGCCTCTACCATCTCTGTGTCACATGATCACGTCTGTATCTGCGTCACATGATCACGTCTAGCAGTGATTTTAGCTGCTGCTCCTCTGCTGCCTCGTGTGGTCACTTTGTGTCACTGAGGTTAATCTGAACGAAGGATTTTAAAAGCAGAATTTGACAAAATCAGGCATTTGATCTCAGTGATGAGGCAGCAGTTCTCTCTGGGGTTTGGTGTGGGAGCGTCACAGACGTGATCATGTGACGCAGATACAGACGTGATCATGTGACGCAGATACAGACGTGATCATGTGACCCAGACACAGACGTGATCATGTGACGCAGACACAGACGCGATCATGTGACGCAGACACAGACGCGATCATGTGACGCAGACACAGACGCGGTCATGTGACGCAGACACAGACGCGATCATGTGACGCAGATACAGACGCGGTCATGTGACGCAGACACAGACGCGATCATGTGACGCAGACACAGACGCGGTCATGTGACGCAGACACAGACGCGGTCATGTGACGCAGACACAGACGCGATCATGTGACGCAGACACAGACGCGATCATGTGACGCAGACACAGACGCGATCATGTGACGCAGACACAGACGCGATCATGTGACGCAGACACAGACGCGATCATGTGACGCAGACACAGACGCGATCATGTGACGCAGACACAGACGTGATCATGTGACGCAGATTTTTAGGTCTTTTATGAAGTTGCTGGATTTTCAGTGTTAAAAAACAGGAACTGTCCCTTTAAACTCCAGGATGCTGTGGCACGTGGACGTGTTGGACTCTGTGGACGCCGTCTTCTCTGACTCCTCCCCCTTCGTGGACGTTCATGGAAACAAAAACAGTAGAAGTGAAATGGTGAGACTGAGTTTTTGTGCAGCTGACCACAGGGGGCGCTCTGCTGACGACACGCGTGTCAACACTTTGCACTTTTTATTTCACACAGAAAGTGAACAGAAGTCAAGTATTTTTTTCAATATTAAAAAATGTAAAAATGAACATGTGACTGTTTTCATTTGTACGAGGTCATGTGATGGTCATGTGATGTTTGTTTAAAGGCACAGTTCAGTGTTTTAAGTGCGCTAGTAAACACGTTAAAAAAAAGACAAAAGTCACATTTTCTGATTTGTTTTGTTAAAATGTTTTAAGCTTCACTGAGTCTCTACGTCACATGATCGCGTCTTTATCTACGTCACATGATCGCGTCTTTATCTACGTCACATGATCGCGTCTTTATCTAGGTCACATGATCGCGTCTTTATCTACGTCACATGATCACGTCTTTATCTACGTCACATGATCGCGTCTTTATCTACGTCACATGATCGCGTCTTTATCTACGTCACATGATCGCGTCTTTATCTAGGTCACATGATCGCGTCTTTATCTACGTCACATGATCGCGTCTTTATCTACGTCACATGATCGCGTCTTTATCTACGTCACATGATCGCGTCTTTATCTACGTCACATAATCGCGTCTTTATCTAGGTCACATGATCGCGTCTTTATCTACGTCACATGATCGCGTCTTTATCTACGTCACATGATCGTGTCTTTATCTACGTCACATGATCGCGTCTTTATCTACGTCACATGATCGCGTCTTTATCTAGGTCACATGATCGCGTCTTTATCTACGTCACATGATCGTGTCTTTATCTACGTCACATGATCGCGTCTTTATCTAGGTCACATGATCGCGTCTTTATCTACGTCACATGATCGCGTCTTTATCTAGGTCACATGATCGCGTCTTTATCTACGTCACATGATCGCGTCTTTATCTAGGTCACATGATCGCGTCTTTATCTACGTCACATGATCACGTCTTTATCTACGTCACATGATCGTGTCTTTATCTACGTCACATGATCGCGTCTTTATCTACGTCACATGATCGCGTCTTTATCTAGGTCACATGATCGCGTCTTTATCTACGTCACATGATCGCGTCTTTATCTACGTCACATGATCGCGTCTTTATCTAGGTCACATGATCGCGTCTTTATCTAGGTCACATGATCGCGTCTTTATCTACGTCACATGATCGCGTCTTTATCTACGTCACATGATCGCGTCTTTATCTAGGTCACATGATCACGTCTTTATCTGCGTCACATGATCACGTCTTTATCTGCGTCACATGATCACGTCTTTATCTTAAATAAAACAGTTCCTCGATACTAACGGAGAATAAAAACCAGATTTTAACCACTTTAAACCACTCACTCTCACTCACACACACACACACACACACACACACACACACACACTCACTCACTTTGAACCTGCAGCAGCAGCTGAAGATGAAGATGAAGATGAAGATGTTGCCTGGTAACAGCTGAAGGTGCGACCCAGAAACCCTGCAGTGATGAATGATACACAAAAACATATAGACTAAAAATAATGCTGAGCCTGCAGCCAATCACACACACACACACACACACAAACCGACGTGTCACCTCAGGACTCCCCGTTACCATGGTAACAGCACAGTTAACCCAGTCCCGGTGCAGATTTAAACACATTTTTCCTTTGTTTGCGTTTGTGAGTCATGTGACACAAACACCAGCAGAGCTTAAAGGGACAGTCCAATCACTCTCCCACACACACACACACACACTGCCTCCATCACTAAGTTCAAATGTCTCATTTTCATGAATTTGGCTTTTAAAATCCTTCATTCTGATTAAAATCAGTGACACAAAGTGACCACACGAGGCAGCAGAGGACGAGCAGCTCCTGTGTCTGCCAGCTTAAATCGCTGATTTTCCCTCTGGGTTTTGGTGTGGGAGAGTGAGTGTGTGTGTGTGTGCGTGTGTGCACGTGTGTGTGTGTGTGTGTGTGTGTGCGTGTGTGTGCGTGTGTGCACGTGCGTGTGTGTGTGTGTGTGTAAAATCTTACCCATTCATTTTCTATGGTGGACATTTTTGTCCATGAACAACATAAGTGTGACTAAGTTGAATAAAGAGCTCAGAATGAAAAGTATGAAAGTATTGAGATTATCAGTGAGAGTTGAGATTATGACAGCTGGAGAATCAGATTATTAGAGCACACACTGTGTGTGTGTGTGTGTGAGACATTTTCTGTTGTGTCTCTGCTCTCAGTTAACATGTTGAGGCTGGGGCTGTGTGTGTGTGTGTGTGTGTGTGTGTTATTCTGACCCCTGTCACGTCCATCTTTGTGTGCAGGCGTGTGAATGCAGAGGGGGAGGGGCGGGGGGAGGGGTTTGTCGGGGGTGGAGCTGACATTCCTTCATCCATGAAAAACAG
>NC_081135.1:39233860-39251360 GCF_958295425.1 Solea solea
ACACACACACACACACACAGACACACACACACACACACACACACACACAGACACACACACACACACACAGCTGCCTCCATCACTGTCTCTTCAGTGTTCAGATTGATGTCAGTGACACACAGTGACCACAAGAGGCAGCAGAGGAGCAGCAGCTGCAATCACTCATTTTCTCTGCGAGGTTTAGTGTGTGTGTGTGCGTGTGTGTGTCTCTTACACACACACACTCCCCTGTCTCTGCTCAGTGAAAGCGCTGGAATCCCATCACGCATGCAGACATGGTTGCCAGGCAACCATGTCTGGTCACATGACAGCCCATAGTACAAAAGAGAAGGATTCAAACTCTAAACTCTTAGCTGTAAGCCAGTATCAAAGTGATTCAAGTATAATGTCAGAGTGAGTGAGTGAGTGAGTGAGTGAGTGAGTTGTCGTGGAAACTTTCATTCAAACCATCTGTGAGCAGAAGAAAAGAGGAAATAATCCAGACTTTACGAGCGCTCGCTGCAGGATTTCACTTTTACTGCGTTAACTTTAACACTAATGACAACATGTTTGTACACACACACACACACACACACACACACACACACACACAGGAGCTGCTGCTCCTCTGCTGCCTCGTGTGGTCACTCTGTGTCACTGAGGTCAAATGCTGAATTTATTTATAAAACGTCAACTTAGTGATGGATGTGTGTGTGTGTGTGTGTCTGTGTGTGTGTGTGTGTGTGTGTGTGTGTGTCTGTCTGTCTGTGTGTGTGTGTGTGTGTGTGTGTCTGTGTGTGTGTGTGTGTGTGTGTGTGTGTGTGTGTGGGAGAAGTGTGGTTTTCTAATGTAACTCATGTGTTTATGTTAAATCTCAGTGATGTCATGGATTATACAGATTATTCAGTTTCTCATAACATTAAACTCTCTTCACTCTCAGAGACGAGGCCCCCTGCTGGTGGTGGAGAGGTTTACAGCTCAGGTCACATGACCTGCTTCTCTTCCACAGGTCAACAGCACCACCTGCTGGTGCATCAGCAGAGGTCAGGGTGAGTTCTGAAATTTTCCTTATCATCAGAACTTTATCACTTTATCTTTTATTTAGTGGCAATAAACAAAAATGTGTTTTCAACATGAGGGTCGCAAGCCACAGTGGGGACGCAGGAGTTTTTTCTGGGGATTACTCCATAAAAAACCCTACATAACATTATAATAATATAATCCTGCTAATAATGATGATAAAAGTCTGTTTTCCAAGTACATTTTATTTATTTAACACTTTTCACAGATAAAATGAAAGAATTCAAACAAATAACAGTCAATGTTTTGTGTAAAAGTTTTAAAACAAGAATATTTCACTCGTTTTTTTACGTTTCCTGCACTTTACAGAACAATCAAACTAAAATCACACTTTTATGATTGTAATTATTTTACAAACAATTTAAAGTAAGTTGACTTTTCAATAACTTTATATTTGTTACTTCTAATAAATCGATTTTTATAGTAAGTAGAGAATCATCTTTGTTTACATGAGATTTACAGACTTTTCTTGTTTTTCTTCTGTGACTTTTCTCCGTGATTTCACTCGTTCACATTTAGGACACGACTTTTCTCCCAAACACACTTTGTGGAAACAGGTTTTACAAACTGTAAACACACACAACGTAAACAACTGTAAACAACTGTAAACACACACAACGTAAACAACTGTAAACAACTGTAAACACACACACAACGTAAACAACTGTAAACAACTGTAAACACACACAACGTAAACAACTGTAAACACACACAACGTAAACAACAGTAAACAACTGTAAACACACACAATGTAAACAACTGTAAACACACACAACGTAAACAACTGTAAACACACACAACGTAAACAACAGTAAACAACTGTAAACACACACCGTAAACAACAGTAAACAACTGTAAACACACACAACGTAAACAACTGTAAACAACTGTAAACACACACAACGTAAACAACTGTAAACAACTGTAAACACACACAACGTAAACAACTGTAAACACACACAACGTAAACAACTGTAAACAACTGTAAACACACACAACATAAACAACAGTAAACAACTGTAAACACACACCGTAAACAACAGTAAACAACTGTAAACACACAACGTAAACAACTGTAAACACACACAACGTAAACAACAGTAAACAACTGTGAACACACACACACACACACACAACGTAAATAACTGTAAACAACTGTAAACACACACAACGTAAACAACAGTAAACAACTGTAAACACACACAACGTAAACAACTGTAAACAACTGTAAACACACACACACACAACGTAAACAACAGTAAACAGCAAAAACAATATGACAAATGACGCTAATTTTACTAAATTTTACCAACAACCTCATAATCTGACAGTTTAATCTGATGTAAACAACCTCATAATCTGACATTTTAATCTGATGTAAACAACCTCATAATCTGACTGTTTCATCTGATGTTAACGACATCATAATCTGACTGTTTAATCTGATGTTAACGACATCATAATCTGACAGTTTAATCTGATGTAAACAACCTCATAATCTGACTGTTTCATCTGATGTTAACGACATCATAATCTGACTGTTTGGTTTTTAGTGACCGTTACCTGGACAACGACTGCACGTGTCGCTCTGGAAGGGAAAGATGACTCCACCCCCTCTGCAGAACTCGCAGATAAAACCTCGAGCCAAACAAAGCTGAGAGAAAAACACAAGAAGAAGAAGAGGTTTGTGTTTACATCATTTCTGAGCTTCTGAACTGTGATGCTAACACTGCTGCTGACATTACTGCTAACATTACTGCTAACATTACATTACATTACATTACATTACATTACATGTCATTTAGCAGACGCTAACACTGCTGCTAACACTGCTGCTGACATTACTGCTAACATTGCTGCTAACACTGCTGCTAACACTGCTGCTGACATTACTGCTAACATTACTGCTAACACTGCTGCTGACATTACTGCTAACACTGCTGCTGACATTACTGCTAACACCGCTGCTGACATTAGTGCTAACATTACTGCTATCATTACTGCTAACACTGCTGCTGACATTAGTGCTAACATTAGTGCTATCATTACTGCTAACACTGCTGCTGACATAACTGCTAACATTACTGCTATCATTACTGCTAACACTGCTGCTGACATTAATGCTAACACTGCTGCTAACATTACTTTGTCATGAAGTTTTAAAACGGACAATAAACATAACGATCTGTGGAGTGACTAGCATTAGCATTAGCATTAGCCTGAGGCGAGGTCATGTTTTACACAATAAACGCAGATAATCCAGCAATTTACGTCTGCAGGTGAAAAGAGATTTAAATTGAACGTGGTCTTTTGACGCTGCGTTGGGTTAGCACATTCATTCATTCGTCACATTGAGTTAGGATCACAGGATAACTTTAACTTGACTTTCATTGAATGTTATTTCACAGTAAATCAGAAAATCTTTCCTCTAATCTGGAACTCGGTCAACTCGGGTTCAAAAATCTCAACGTTCATTTTGAAGCTTCTAGATTTGCAGTTTGATCGACGCCTTGTTGACGTTGTGACGTCACCTGCAGTGACCTCCCATTGGACGACAGCAGCTGTCAATCACAGTCATGAGTGTCTGACACTGAAGATGAAGCTGAAACTCTGAGACAGTTTAAACCTCATAGACCAGCGCAGTCGCCCACTCTGTTTGTTACTTGTCCCTGAGGTCAAAGGTCATGTGACCTGATGATGATGATGATGTCGGTTCTTCACCTGACAGTCTTCCACGTGTCCGAGCGCAGACTGCAGCACAGCTCGGGTCAGGGTCATCAGCTGACCTCTCCTCAGCCTCTGAAGGTCGTCCATGGAGACGAGCGGCGGTCGCTCAGAGAGCAGGTGAGAGGGAAGCTGCGACAACGCCGACGTCACGCTGTGGAAACGTGTCACGTCAGGATGATCTTCACCAGACAGTCACACAGATGTCAACCCTGTTTGTTTACCTTCCTGAGAACCTGCAGTGTGTGAGCAGCTTCCTGACGTCCAGCAGCTGCTCCAGCAGCTCCTGCAGCAAACATGAGCATGCTCATACGTCAATGACTTTAGAATCATGATCATATAATAATGAGAATATTCCTCTGCTCACCCTGAACCTGTCCAGCTCCTTCACTCCGCTGCTGCTGCTGCTGCTGCTGCTGCTGCTGCCGCTGCTGAGCATCTCAGCGATGCAGCTCAGCTCAAACAGCGGCTGAGACCAGACCGAGTCCAGCAGCTGTTTAGAGAAATCACTCACTGGATATCTGTCAACATCCCAGTGAACTTCAGTCACGTCAATGCTTTAATGATAAAAGACGACCATATCTGTATCTCACTGTCACTGACACCACTCGCTCTCCCACACCAAACCTCAGCTGCTGCTCCTCTGCTGCCTCGTGTGGTCACTTTGTGTCACTGAGTTGTGTGTGTGAGAGTGTGAGTGTGTGTGTGTGTTTTCACTGTGACTCTGAGTGAAAACACACAGTTTACACAGTTACCTGTTGAAGTCCCAGCAGGACAGAACTCGAGCAGGAATCACAGCTTCAGCTCCAGCGTGACAACATTCACAGAAATACCTGATCAATCAATCATCAATGAACCAGAGTCATCAATAATGCTGCAGAGAGCTCAGAGACATAAACAGTGTTTTATTCACTTACCTGCCCAGGTATTCACAGTACCTCAGTCTCTTCATGTATCCTGCACACACACACACACACACACACACACACACGAGCAATCATGTGCAATCAAAGCAGCAGTTAGCAACATTGCTAGTTGCTGATGCTAGTAACCTCTAGCGTTAGCAAAGTTGCCATTTTCTGACAAACATATCCATGATCAAAGTTGCTAACGTTGCTAATGCAAGTTATTTTTCCTCCCGTTTTCAACTTTGCTAACATTAGCAAAACTCCTAACATTGCTAACTCCAGCTAATGGCTATAACATTTGCTAATGTTAGCAAAGCTGCTTCTTAACATTTGCTGACAAAGATCATGTCCATGATCAAAGTTAGAAACATCACTAATGTTTCTACTGTTAACAACTCTGCTACGGTTGCTAACGTTGCTAATGCTAGTTGCCATTTGCAACTTGGCTAACATTAGCAAATCTTAACAATCAAATGTTAGCAACAGTTGCTAACACCTTAAACCACATACAGATCATGGTTTTATTTATTACGGTTTTTCTGTTTTTATTTGTTTAGACTAAATGATTATCTGATCCACTCTCCAGTCCAGTAGGGGGCAGTGTTGCACCAGTGTTTGTACTCACGAGGCTCCACCTCCGTTCCACATCCTGCACACAGGAAGTGTTGTGAGGCCATGACGTCGCTGCGTCTGCAGGAGGAAACATGGTCGACAGGTTAGTGAAGCTGATGCTGTTGTTGTGGTTGTTGTTGTGGTTGTCATGGCGACCTGAGTGTCGGCTGGACATTGAGGAGGATCTGGAAGCGTGGAGGCGTCCAGCTCAGCGTTCCTCTCATCCTGCTCCTCACACTGATCTCCTCCTTAAGGCCGCCGCCCCTCGCTGCCACACTTCCTGTACCAGGCAACTGAAGACAGGAAATTAAGTTTTTATCGTAATGTAGTGATTTACGTGAAGTTTACATCATAAATGTAAGATTTATGGCAGCGTGAGCAGCGTGAGCAGGATTTAGTGCCATCTAAAGGTGAAGTGAAGCAACAGCATGTACGTGATTAAAGCACCAGGACATTGACCTCTGACCTCCTGCAAAGAACTGCGCAGACTCTGACGTCCACGCCGAGGTTCATGGGAAGGAAGCCACACCCTCCTGAATTCCAGCACCAGCTGCTGTGCCAACCACTCTGCACTGCATTATGGGATACGATGATGAGGTCACTCAGAGAGAGAGAGAGAGAGACAGTGTGTGTGTCTGTCTGTCTGTCTCACCTTCTCAGAGAATCTGGTGGCATCAACTTCACGACTTCTCCACTGTCTGACACAGATGATGATGAAGATGAAGATGGAGGTCAGGAATGTTCTGACCACATGTAATTTGTTTATTTGTTTGTGTGTAAATAAAGTTGAGTTGAACCTTCAAAGCCGCTGTCAGTGGAGAGAACAGAGAAGGTGTTTGGATGACGACGACCGTCTGTGTGTTCATGTGTGTGTTCATGTGTGTGTTCATGTGTGTGTTCATGTGTGTGTGTGTGTTCATGTGTGTGTTCATGTGTGCGTTCATGTGTGCGTTCATGTGTGTGTGTGTTTGTCGTCTGTTGTTCGAGGCTCAGTGTAAACTTCACACTCTCCAGAACTTCCAGCACCTTGTCCACCACCACCAGGTGAGCCATTTCCTGCACACACACACACACACACACACACAGTCATCATCTTCATCATTGTCATCATCATCATCATCATCAGTGAAATCCTTACCTTCTCCAGTTCACAGCAGGTCTCGTAGATTTCTGCAGAGAATTCTGGGAAATTACTGCTGCACCTGTGTCTGTGACCTGACACACACGCCCACACACACACACACACACACACACACGCCCACACACACACACACACACGCCCACACACACACACACACTGCTAGTTGCGGATGCTAGTTATTTTCCTACCATTAGCAAAAATGTTAACATTGCTAATGCCAGCTGTCACTAACGTTAGCAACAGTTCCTAATGTTAGCCACTTATTTTAATACTGTTAGCAGCTTTGCTACCATTAGCAAATGTTGCTACACACACACACACACACACACATTATCTAACAAAGTCGTTTCTGTGACAAACGCGTCTTTACGTTGAATTTGTACGTGATTTTAAACCTGTTCCTTCTGCGGTGGGCGGGGCTTCGCGCTGTTGTCCGGTGAACGGCAGGTGGAAAAAAGAGTTGAGGAAGTGGTTCAGAGTCGAGCGAGGACAGGAAGTGTCTCTGCGTCTCACCATTTCTGAGTCACGTCCACTCAGAGACGGCGACGTGTCCACGTCCACGCTAAAGGACAAGGAACACACCTAATGAACCTGAGTCTGTCTGTGTGTGTGTGTGCGTGTGTGTGTATGTGTGTGTATGTGTGTTCACCTTGATGGACGACAGAACGTGTGGACGTGTCTTCGGTGTCTGGAGATGACCGGGCTGCTCCTGGGCAGGACAAACACCTCCTCGTCCACATCCTCTGACGGTCTCATGTGTCCTTCATCAGAGATGGACTGTGGACTCACTGAGGTGTGGTCATGTGACCTGTCTGAGGAAGACATCTGAATGTGTGTGTGTGTGCCTGCAGAGGTCAAAGGTGACTCAGGCAAACACCAGCTGATGAGTGTAGATCTGTGGAGAGAAGAGGCCACGCCCCCAAATGTCCCCATCTGAAGACATGAAGAAAGAGAGTGATGCAAACTAACTGTTTCCTTTTCTTAACTTATATTAAGGTATCTTAACTTATCTCATCTTATCTTAAATTAACTTCTAGTAACGTATCTTAACTTGACTTATCTTAACCTATATTAACTTAGCTTATATTAACGTATCTTAACTTATCTCATCTTATCTTAAATTAACTTCTAGTAACGTATCTTAACTTGACTTATCTTAACCAATATTAACTTAGCTTATATTAACGTATCTTAACTTATCTCATCTTACCTCAATTAACTTGTAGTAACGTATCTTAACTTGACTTATCTTAACCTATATTAACTTAGCTTATATTAACGTATCTTAACTTATCTCATCTTATCTTAAATTAACTTGTAGTAACGTATCTTAACTTGACTTATCTTAACCTATATTGACTTAGCTTATATTAACGTATCTTAACTTATCTCATCTTATCTTAAATTAACTTCTAGTAACGTATCATAACTTGACTTATCTTAACCTATATTGACTTAGCTTATATTAACGTATCTTAACTTATCTCATCTTACCTCAATTAACTTATAGTAATGTATCTTAACTTGACTGAATTTAACATATCCTGTCTTAACTTAAACTGAAGAATAAAGGATAAATGATCAGATGAACTTACCTTTACAAAGTGAATCTGTGAAGTAACTTCAGTCTTTCTCCCACACTCACACACTCACACACACATTAATGAACACTTCCTGTTTCACTGATGAGGTTTTTTCTCTCTGAAGTGAAACAGTTTGTGTTCACACTTCATCGTCTTCATCATCATCATCATCATCATCACTGTACTGTCGTCTTGAAATCACCACTGATCTGAAATCATCATTTACAGTCATTCAAAGGTTTAATAAGATTTAAACATTAATATATATCACTAATCTATTTTCATTTTCAATGATGTCATATAACAGGAAGTCACATGGTCTATGGTTATTATGGTCCTGTGTGTGTGTGAGCTGCTGTAGAGAAAAGAGGAAGTTTCTCAGTGTTTGTTTAAGCTTTTTGCACAGAATTTGTTTTATTTCATATTCATATTGTCTCTTTTGTACTTTTTTTAAATTCAAATATATATATATATATATACATATATAAAGTATATAAATATATATACAGTGTTTTTTTTTCTGATTCAGTTCTGCTGACAAAACAGTCAATGTCCTGTGTGTCATTGTGGTGATTTGTAGTGTTTGTGTGTCTGTGTGTGTGTGTCTGTGTGTGTGTGTGTGTGTGTGAGAGAGAGAAAGAGAAAGAATAAGATCGCTGAGTCGTGTGATTACATAACAAGCCTGAATCAGCAGATGTGCACAATTGATACTGATATATTACACTGTAAACACACACACACAGACACACGCGCGCGCACACACACACACACACACACACACACACAGATCATAACTTTATTTATTTTTACATGAACGTGAAACATTATTAACTTTTAACAATATTCCATATGGAACAGTGCAGTAGCAGACTCTGACCACCAGAGGTCTCTGTCCGACTAAGTTCCATTGATATTAAAAAAACAAACGGAAACGGAGCGGTCATTACTTCAAAATTGAAGACATAATGAGATTGAATTTTAAATAAATAAAAATAAATAAATAATTTATTTAATTCTTGAATTAGTTTTAAGCATAATTCCTTAGTATTTTTGTGTTTATATTTGATTCTTGTTGATGTGTGTTTGTGTGTTCACGAAACGTAACTTTTTCGCTAGCTAGCTGACATTTATTTTGAAAGTGAAGAACAGGAAGTGACGCCGCTCGACACTCTTCGCAGCTTGACGCGTCGCGCGCAGACTGAGAGGCAGAGACGCGGCGGCGGCACAAGCTAAAGGCGCGGAGGTGGAGTCGGTGTTCCGCTGCTGACCGTTAGCTAACCGTGAGCTAACCGTTAGCTGACCGCGTGGATCAAACCGACACAGTGACGCAGCAGAGACAGACAGACAGACAGACAGAGAGACAGACAGACAGACAGACAGAGAGAGAGAGACAGACAGACAGACAGAGAGGGGGGACATCATGGCGACGCTGCTCGGAGCGGAGTCGGGTCGCTCTCCTCCGCCTCCTCCTCCGCTTCCTCCTCTTCCTCTCCTCTCACAGCACGGTTCTGGTTCTCCTTCCTCTCCGTCGAACCACACTCACAACCTGCCGCCGAACCGCGGCTTGGAGCGCGCGCTGGAGGAGGCGGCGGCCAGCGGCGTCCTCCACATCAGCTGCCGGAAACTGAAGGAGTTCCCCCGGTCAGCAGTGAACCACGACCTGAGCGACACCGTGGAGGCAGGTAAGAACCAGTACCACAGCCAGTACCACAGCCAGTACCACAACCAGTACCACAGCCAGAACCACAGCCAGTACCACAACCAGAACCACGACCAGAAGTACACACATACACACATGACAAGTTCGTAAATCAGAATTCCGTCTGAAAAATTGTGAATGTTTATGATTTTTACGTCACGTAGTTTTAAGCTCTCTGTGTAACTTTTAATTATAAATAAACGTGTTCTCTCAGTTTCTCCAAAATCGGGATTTATTTAGCCAGTGTCACCCGGCGACATTCTCTGCTGTGCTAAAGTGGGTCAGCGGGTCGTGTTTTCTCCAGAATGTTGTGGGTTTGAATCCCACGACTTTACCCTTACATCAGTTTGTGGGAAGACACTAACAGTGTGTTCCATTTGTCGTCGGGACACGGAATTTGTTGTGTTGCGAACAACAGTGAGCAATGTTTGTGTCCATGGTTCACGCGCTCCGTTGTGATGTGATGTACATGTACATCTGGAAGTCAGTGATTTTAACATCACACACACACACACACACACACACTAAGTTAAAATGTCTGATCTTAGTCAATTTAAAAACATTTAAAAATCTTGGTTCAGATTGACCTCAGTGACACAGAGTGACCACACGAGGCAGCAGAGGACCAGCAGCTAAACTCTCTGTCTCTGTCTCTCTGTGGGCTTTGGTGTGGGAGAGTGAGTGGTCTGTGTCACAGTGAGATACAGACGTGATCATGTGACGCAGGGATCAGACCTGTTCTTCCTCGTGTGCGTGCTGAGCTCCAGTGTCTGGTTGTTGATGACATCATCACTGACTATAAATAATAAAGTACAAAACAAACCCTTCACTTTCACTTTCAGCAGACTACAAAGTCTTCACAGGTGTTTTTACACAGAGCTGCACCAGGACCTGTCTGCCTGTCTGCCTGTCTGCCTGTCTGCCTGTCTGTCTGCCTGCCTGTCTGCCTGCCTGTCTGTCTGTCAGTCCTCCTGTGATGGTGGCGTGGTCATGAGTGGAGGTTGTGCAGTGACTCCGGGCTCTGGAGTGTGAGTGAGGCTGCTCTGGAATTCCCCAGCACTTCCCTTTAATCGTCGCACAGCTGTAAACCGAGAGTGGGAGCAGTGCTGCTGACACCAGGAACACTGTCCACTCATGTCTCCAGACGTCTGTGTCTCACTGTCAAACACTCACTCTCCCACACCAAAGCCCACAGAGCAAACCAGTGATTTTAGCAGGAGCTGCTGGTCCTCTGCTGCCTCGTGTGGTCACTCTGTGTCACTGAGGTCAATCTGAACCTAGTGATGGAGGCAGCAGTGGATCAACAACTCCTGTGTGTGTGTGTGTGTGTGTGTGTGTGTGTGTGTGTGTGTGTGTGTGTGTGTGTGTGTGCGGGTGTGTGTGTGTGTGTGCGGGTGTGTGCGTGTGTGTGTTATTGACTTCAGTTCAGTTTGGAACACAACTGTGAAAAAGTTGAGACGTGTCCAAAAAATAACCGATCTGAGAAGTTCCACTTTTAGCACCTGTACACGCTAGAACCAGGACTGTAGTGGACTGGACTGTCGTGCTTGGTGGAAACACAGCTGAGATGTCATCAGTGCTCACACACACACACACACACACACACACACACACACACAGAGCTGAACATAGTTTCAGCACAAACACGAGTCTGGACTTGTAGTGAAACACAAAGTGAGGCTGTTTGTGTCGGAGCTTTTTCTCTGTCACACCTTCTGTAAGTCAGAGCTGAGGACTGGTCGTGTTGATCTATAATCTATAATCTATAATCTATGATCCACTCCTCGGTGCTCGTTCTTCTCCTCCATCAGTGACAGAACTGATGAAAATGAACATTCAGATGATTAATGATAAAAATAATAGTTTGTGTGTTTGTGGTTTGATGACAGGAGCAGCCTGTTTGTCTCCATGTACACACACACACACACACACACACACACACACACGAATTACATAAGATTACTTTGCAGGAATGTGTTTTACTCTGCGTGACCTCTGACCTCCGCCTCTGCTCACTTCACTCACATCAGATAAAAATAGAAAAATAGTTTTTCCTTTAAATGGTGCAGAATAAAAAGAGAGGATTTTAACACACACACACACACACGTTGCTAGGAGACGCGTTCAGAAGTGCTGAGTAACTTTTCTCACACACATTCTTCTTCTACATCACTGATAAATAAACCCTTTATTCATGTTTATCTTTAACTGGAACCACACAGTTCATCACACACACACACACACACACACACTCACTCTCCCACACCAAAGTCCAGAGAGGAAACCAGTGATTTTAACATCACACACACACACACACACACACACACACACTCACTCTCCCACACCAAAGTCCAGAGAAGAAACCAGTGATTTTAACATCACACACACACACACACACACACACACACACACACGAGTTGATCCACTGCTGCCTCCATCACTGAGTTCAGATGTCTGATTTTAGCTTTTAAAATATTTCATTTAGACTTAACTCAGTGACACAGAGTCACCACACGAGGCAGCAGAGGACCAGCAGCTTGTGTGTGTGTGTGTGTGTGTGTGTGTGTGTGTGTGTGTGTGTGTGGCTGATACCCCCCCCTCCAGTGAGTTTACCACCCTCACTTCCTTCCCTTACACTTACCACACACACACACACACACAGAGGAAACTGAGTCTTGTGAGGAATTTGCAGTGGTGAGAGGTCAGAGGTCAGAGGTGTGTGTTTATCCGCTGTGTGTTCCCGCCACACCTGCACATAATGACAGCTGACACACACTAATGTGACCACACCCCCTCATTTCCCCCCTAATGTTATCATTGTAGCCCAAATATTGTCTCATCCTGGACTGACATCACCCTGACATACGTGTGTGTGTGTGTGTGTGTGTGTGTGAGTGTGTGTGTGTGTGTGTGTCCGCCCCACTTTCCAGACTCCTCAAGGAAAAGTAGGACAAGAGATGAACAACCATCTACACACACACACACACACACACACACACACACACACACACACTCCAGCTGTGGTGTTAGCGTGTTGTCACAGTGAGGAGGAGGAGGAGGAGGAGGAGGTGGACGTGACTTTGATCTTCAGTGATGATGTAACAGTAGCTTGATGTCGCAGAAAAAAAACATGGACGTTCACAGACGAATGGAGCGAGGGAGGAGGAGGAGCAGGAGGAGGAGGAGATGATGTTTAAGTTTAAACACTAAAGCTGTTTCCTTCACTGATATTCACAAGAATGTCACGTTTTATTTTGAAAATCCAGCACTCGTTTATCTGCCATTTCCTGTAACCTCTGCACAAATCTCCCGAGACTAATGAAATCACGTGAGACTTGAAATGTAAACAGTTTGCACATTTGTTCGTTACTTTGTTTTAATCGCTGTCTGATCCTAAACCAATGGAAGTCAATGGAGAGTCCTCACAAGAGTAGATGCACAAACCTGTGTGTGTGTGTGTGTGTGTGTGTGTGTGTTCCTCCCATAAACAGACCTTATAAAGCACATCTATAGTTGGAGTGTGGTCAGAGCAGACTGACGTGGGTCGACAAATAGGTCATGAAGAATTCTTGTCACACACACACACACACAATAACATCTATATTAGGAGCCTGAGTTGCTTGGATGAGCTTTAAATATGCATTTTTTGCCCCAAGAAAAACACACACAGACTCACACACTCACACACACACACACACAGACTCACACATGCATGTTTGCACAAACGTGTGTGACTCTGCATCCATGCAGAAAGGCTCCTATGGTTGTCATGGTAACTTCACAGTGTCTTCACACATGAGAGAGCGCACACACACACACACAGAGAGAGAGAGAGAGAGAGAGAGCGAGAGACGCAGACACATGACCAGTGAACTCCTCCTGAACTGTAGGGGGAGCTCTGTGGAGATTTACACAGATCCAAACTTCTCCACACAAACGATGTCATGACAAACACGTTAATAAAGTTTCATATTTATAGAGCTGCAGCTAAAGATTATTTTCATAATCGATTAATCTGTCGATTACTTTCTCCATTCATCGATTCATTGTTTGGTCCATAAAACATTAGAAAACCATAAAAAATGATTCACTTTTAATGATTTCTTTGTTCTCCAGAGCAAAGAAATGAAGAAAATATTCACATTTAAGAAGCTTAAACAATCCTAACTCTTGTTTTTATCATGAAAAAAGCTTCAAACCGATTCATCGATTATCAAAATAGTTGTTGATTCATTTAGTCATCGATTAATAATCGATTCATCGATTCATCATTCAAATGTTTTATTTTGTAAGGAATAGTGAGACACTCGTACCTATGGTGGCCTGGAAGGTCAAACCTGCACTAAACAACGTCAGACACACAATGTGTCCAAACTGTTGTTCATTTGTTTCAGATTGTGTTTCACACACTGTTATTATGTTTGTTATTTGTTATTATGTAGTGATTGTGCGTGTGTGTGTGTGTGTGTGCGTGTGTGTGTGCGTGTGCGCGCGCAGCTGCTTCCTGTGGTTGAGCAGGAAAAGAGAAGTGCGTCTCCTCCCTGCAGCAGCTTTAATAACAGGCCTGACAAACTAAACTAAACTCTGAACATCATCACAACCAGCACAGATGGACGAGTTGTGTTGACGTGTGTGTGTGTGTGTTTTTGTGATCTGGAGAAGTGTGCGTACACGACAGCAGGAGGCGCTGGTGTATAAATCCAGCGTCAGTCACTCCGAGTCTGGGATGTTAGGGTGTAGTTGTTAACGTGTAGCCGGGTCAGAGGTCACCACGTTCTCTAACCCTCTAGTTACTGCGTTAGTGTGACTGTGCAGAGGTCAGCTGACACAGGAGATGAGTCCTGTGGACTTTGGTGTGGGAGAGTGAGTGGTTTCCTGTGTAACTGAGAGTTTGTGTAGATTGTTTACGTAACTAACTTAATCTGAGGTTATTGTGTGATCTTAACACACTTGTGTGTGTTTGTTTTGTGCAGATTTGTCAAAGAACAGACTGAGTGACGTTCCATCAGAGGTCTGTCACCTGGTCGCCTTGGAAACGCTAAACCTGTATCACAACTGCATCAGGACCATCCCTGACTCTGTCATCAGTCTGCAGTCACTCACCTCCTTAAACCTCAGGTCTGTGTGTGTGTCTGTGTGTGTTTGTGTGTGTGTGTGTGTGTGTGTGTGTGTGTGTGTGTCTTTCATGTCTTTGAACAATGAAACTGTAACAATGTGAAGACTGTTAGCTCTGCTGCTGCTAACTGCTAAGCTAGCGGCTGAGCGACTGTGGTAAAACAGAATAAATGTGACGTTCTTGTTGTCGTAATTGTTGTTGATATTTTTTGTGATGTAATGTGTGTGTGTGTGTGTGTGTGTGTGTGTGTTGCAGTCGTAACCAGCTGTGTTCTCTGCCTGCGTGTCTGTGTGGTTTACCTCTGAGAGTCCTCAACGCCAGCAACAACAAACTGGTCTGTCTGCCTGAGAACATCACACAACTGCACGGACTCATGGAGCTGGTGAGACACACACACACACACACACACACACACACACACACACTCACTCACTCTCCCACACCAAAGCCCAGAGAGGAAGTCAGTGACTTTAACATCACACACAGGAGTTCAAATGTCTGATTTCCTGCTCTCTGTTGACCTGTGTTCTCTTAAATGACCATCAGGTCGTAGTCGATTCTTCTTCTCCTCTCGTGACCTCTCGTGACCTCTCGTGACCTCTCGTGACCTCTTGTGACGTGAAGCTTGATCAGTGTGTTGTTGTTGTCGTCTTCAGGACGTCAGCTGTAACGAGATCACGGCTCTTCCTCGTTACGTCGGTCGACTCAAAGCTCTGCGAGAACTCAACGTACGTCGGAACCTCCTCTGTGTTCTGCCCGAGGGTGAGTGACAGGAGGGGGAGGAGTCCCTGTGTTTGTGTAACCATGACAACCCAGGTCGCAATATAATCAACACAAAAACAAATATTTCTGTCATAAAAACATTTCTGATGAACAGCTGATATTATGAGATGAACCAGGTGTGAGTGAGACATTAATCATGATTTCATTTCATTCATGTTTTTAGTTTATGACGCCTTTGATTTCATAACTCAAGCCTACATAGAACAGCTCACTATTTGTCAATCAGTCTCTTTGTGAATGTTTAGAACAGCTCACTATTTGTCAATCAGTCTCTTTGTGAATGTTTAGAACAGCTCACTATTTGGCAATCAGTCTCTTTGTGAATGTTTAGAACAGCTCACTATTTGGCAATCAGTCTCTTTGTGAATGTTTAGAACAGCTCACTATTTGGCAATCAGTCTCTTTGTGAATGTTTAGAACGGCTCACTATTTGGCAATCAGTCTCTTTGTGAATGTTTAGAACGGCTCACTATTTGGCAATCAGTCTCTTTGTGAATGTTTAGAACAGCTCATTATTTGGCAATCAGTTTGGTGTGTGTGTGTGTGTGTGTGTACACAGTCATACAGCTGTTTCTTTTATTCCTGTAGTTTTATTTGTAACAAGGAACAAAGTTCACAGGAAGTGAAACACACACCCACACACACACACACACACACACACACACACACACACACACACACACACCAAACTGATTGCCAAATAATGAGCTGTTCTAAACACACATCTGAAAATAACACCTGCTGATTTATCATCCCCTCTCAGAACTGGCTGATCTTCCTCTGGTAAAGTTGGACTTCTCCTGTAACAAAGTCTCCACCGTCCCAGTGTGTTTCAGGACGATGAAGCAGCTGCAGTCACTGCACTTAGAGAACAACCCACTGCAGAGTCCACCTGCACAGGTGTGGACGCGCACACACACACACACACACACACACACACACACACACAAACTCTTCATTCATCAGAAAACCAAATCCACAACAGGTGGGTCAGAGCGCCCCCTGCAGGTTTACATCCATCACAAGTCAAATAGTAGAAAACATTGTTGTGTAACTTTGTTTTGGAATAATGTCGTAACAGTCAGTCTGATGTATACAACAGCTCACTATCTGGCAGTGCTTGGATGTAGAGAACGGCTCATTATTTGGCAGGTTAGAGGCAGTGCTTGGATGTACAGCTCATTATTTGGCAGCTTAGAGGCAGTGCTTGGATGTACTGAACAGCTCATTATTTGGCAGGATTTACAGAGACTCATTAAATGTTTCTTTTGTTTTTCAGATCTGTTTAAAAGGTAAAGTTCACATATTTAAGTATCTGAGCATTGAGGCGTGTCGCTGTGAGAAGATGCCGGACTCACTGTACCTGCCCGTCATAGAGCGGCTCAGCCTGTCACGACCCAGCACCGGCAGGTCAGTGTCTCATTCATTCATTCATCAAGTATTAGTTCCACAGTCAAGAAAGTTTTCTTCAGTCGAGAAAACAAACATCGTTCCTCAAACCTCAAAAATAACCAGATGATGTTTTACCATCAAAAACTCTCCCACACCAGACCTCATAGAGAAAATCAGTGATCTTAAAGGAGACATATTAAACTCTATTCTCCAAGTTAAAATAGTTCCCTGGTGTCCTAATGAACATGTCAGTCACATGCTTTGGTCAAAATACCATAAGGATGAAGCACCATAGCAGTTCAATAACCCTGCTAAACCCGCCCCTTTCAGAACGCTCGGTTTTGTGCATGGTCACTTTATATGCAAATGAGACACAGGCAAACACACACCCACTTCTTCCAGGGGGTTTCTGATTTGTCCTCTTTACTGCACTCACTCACTCACTCACCTCCTGTTCCCTCCCCTCATTCCTCTCCCCCTCCC
>NC_081135.1:39256360-39273860 GCF_958295425.1 Solea solea
CCGTGATTTATCCATGATTTAACACTGATTTATCCATGATTTAACACTGATTTATCCACGATTTATCCATGATTTAATACTGATTTATCCACGATTTATCCATGATTTAACACTGATTTATCCGTGATTTATCCACGATTAAACACTGATTTATCCATGATTAAACACTGATTTATCCGTGATTTAACACTGATTTATCCACGATTTAATCATGATTTATCCGTGATTTAATCATGATTTAACACTGCTTTAACACTGATTTATCCATGATGACGTTTGGAGTAATATGAAGTTGCTGTAGAGAACACACTTCTTCTTCTTCTTGTTGTGGTAGTTATTGTAACACAATAACAATAATGCTGTTGTTGTGTTGTTTGTGTGTCAGAGTTCCCTCACAACAGGACCACGTGACAGGAGTCCGACTGTACCCTGTGGAGATGGTCACAGTGGACGAGTCACTCAAGTAAGACTGACATTCATCACTGAAATTTAAACATGACAGAAGAGTTATAAAAGGACCGCCTCACACTCACTGTCCTCTGTGTCCACAGTGGTCAGGACAGTGAGGACAGCGCCACCACAGCTCAGGTAGAGTATGTGCAGTCACATCAACATCAACATCTTATTATTGTCATGGATTCAAAATGGATCTCAGGCCACGCCTGAAGGTTCCCCGTTAACACGCCGTCTCCGTCCCCGCCCCCGTCCCCGCCCCCCTCCCCGCCCCCGTCCTCGTCCTCATGGTAGAGTTCTAAGTTAACGTCTTTAAGTGCTAGAGGATATTTTAGAGTCATATTAATATTTAAGTGTTAAACGCCGCTGCGTTCTGTAGCAGCTCATGAAAGACGAAGAAGAAACAGGAGGAGCAGCAGCAGGAGGAGGAGGAGGAGCAGGAGGAGGATGTGAGTTCCAGAGGAAGAGACAGATGATTCTAGACAAAGCCAGGTTTCAGGCCCAGCTTGCGTATCGGGAGTATGAGTGGCATATGTCAATCAAGGTACTGTAAATGTACTCTAGCAGCTTTGTCCCGCCCACTGCTGCAGCTTTGTCCCGCCCACTCTGCGTCCCTCATGTCCCTTCACTGTGAGTCGCAAAATAATCACGTGTTTTCAAACGCAAATCCAGAAAATCCTTTGGTTTATTTTTACTTTAAATAAACTTCATCTGTGCTCCTGTTTTCATCCATGAACTTTGTTTAGCTTCTTATTCAAACTTTAAATAAAGCTGTAATGTTTCAATTCAACTATTCATTTTAAAATTACTTTTTTTTTTTTTTTTTATTTTACTTGAATTATTAACATTTGGTCTCATTTTAAGTAAAACCTCTGTCTTCTCTGTCCTCTGTCCTCTCAGCGAGGAGACGTCCCTCCGGCCGTCAGACTCTCGTCCTTTTCACCATTTGGACTGAAGCCTCGTTCAGGTGAGACACGCGGGGGATCAGCGTTTGAGTCGTGGTCACTGAACAGAATCAGAACAAAGTCCAGCTCTGTTTGTTTGTTTGTTTTTGTTTAGCAGCTAGTAGCCATCCAGCATTTGTTTGCTAATGTTTACTGCTGTGTGAAGTTTTGCTAAAAGCTAACATGACGCTAACATGGTACTAACACGAAGGTAACATGAAGCTTACACAATGCTAACATGATACTAACACAATGCTAACATGTTACTAATGTAATGCTAACATGATCCTAACACAATGCTATTATGAAGCTAACATGTTACTAATGTGATGCTAAAATGATCCTAACACAATGCTAACATGTTACTAATGTGATGCTAACATGATTCTAACACAATGCTAATGTGAAGCTAACACGATGCTATCGTGATGCTAACATGATACTAACACAATGCTAACATGTTACTAATGTAATGCTAACATGATCCTAACACAATGCTATCATGAAGCTAACATGTTACTAATGTGATGCTAACATGATTCTAACACAATGCTAATGTGAAGCTAAGACGATGCTATTGTGATGCTAACATGATCCTAACACAATGCTAACATGAATCTAACAGCATGTGGAGATGATGTCACATTATAAAAACTAATATTTTGTATATTTTTTTTCGTCGTTCATTTTCACTTTTGATTTTTCACCTTTTATTCTTTGTTTTCTGCTGACTCATCCTCGTCTTCCTGCATGACTCATCATTTCTTGCTCGTTCTGTCTGTCGCTCGTTGACTTTTGTTCTGGTGATGTCGGTGTTTTCTACGGGACACGTTTTTTTACGCTTTTTCGTGGAATGAACTTTGTTTTCCTTGGTTTTCACCTCGGCGACTCCGCCCCCCGCACACCTACACACACCTCTGACCACTCCCACCACCTGTTCGTAGCTCCGCCCTCGCTGCCTTGCTCGCCTCCTCCTTCCTGTTTCGAATCCTCCCCCCTCTTACAGGCCACACCCCTCCGTAGAGATACACGGTGTAGCCATGACGACGGAGGCGTGCACGGCCGCGGTACGTCTAACCTTTGACCTGGGATTATTTTAATCTCTGACTCTTCTGTGAGCGTGTTGACGTAAAGATGATGAAGATGAAAACACACGTGTTAGATTATTATTATTATTATTATTATTAGATAAGTAAAAATGTTATTTATGTAAATAACAAAGTGAATGTAAGTAAATTAAACTAACTAACTTGAAAATGTACTTTTCTACTCTAAATAAATTAAAGATAAATGTATACATTTACACGTTGTTAAAAACAAGGATATAATATAATCTTTATTTCCCATGTGAGAACAGCTTTATAAATAAATGTTCTGTGTCCTCAGGGTTAAATATGAATAAAGTATAAATACAGTGATTTAATGTCACACAGCTGCACAAACAAATTGTTTAGAAAACAAAGTTATGTGACCAGAGTGGTGGTCAGGTGACCACACTGCAACAGCTCCAGCTCCTCTACAAAGACTGCAGCTCCCTCCTGTGGCCTTTGACTGGAACTACACATGTTCACATGTACATCAGCTGTGTGTGTGTGTGTGTGTGTAACAATGATTGTGTTATAATCGCTCACACAGTGACCAATGACACATGTCTACATGAAGACAACAACACTTCAAGTAAAAAGTCTCTGTTTATTCACAACATAGAGAAACAAACAAAGTTCATGAAGGTGGACTATCCCTCTTCTTCAGTCGGGTCACTTCTGCACAACTTTAACCTCATTCATGTGAGCAGCGCCACCATGAGGAGCCACGGCGTAGTGACAGAGAGAGAGAATTCATTTATTCATGTATTCCATGAAACCTGTGTGTGTGTGTGTGTGTGTGTTGCAGTTTTCCTGCGCAGCCACAAGAGTCTTGAGTCTGTGGATCCTCAGTTTACCATCAGGAGGAAGATGGAGCAGCTGAGAGAAGAGCTGGAGCTCATGGAGACGCTGAGAGACGTGAGAGCAGCTTCAATTCAGCTTCACTAACTAACTGATCGTCATCACTAACTAACTGATCGTCATCACTAACTAACTGATCGTCATCAATAACTAACTGATCGTCATCAATAATTTACTGATCGTCATCAATAATTTACTGATCGTCATCAATAACTAACTGATCGTCATCAATAACTAACTGATCGTCATCACTAACTAACTGATCGTCATCCATAACTGATCAGTGATCTTAATCTGATTGTGTGACTTTAGTTTACACTGCTAATCTCCTGGTTCAAATAATCCAGGATTATCGGATCATTTTATGGTGAATTAATCTCCATATTTGGTGACTTTGAGAATCACCTGACGAATGAGGTTCTCTCTGTGCGTGTCCTGACCTTTGACCTTTGACCTCAGAGCATCGAGAGCAGACTGAAGGTCGTCCTCCCCGACGACCTGGGCTCGTCTCTGATGGACGGCGTCGTCCTCTGTCATCTGGCCAATCACATTCGCCCTCGCTCGGTGGGCAGCATCCACGTCCCCTCCCCCGCAGTGGTACGACCCACACACCTTTGACCTTTGACCTTTGACGTTTGTGTGTTTTGAACGTGTTTTCTTCCTTCAGCCCAAACTCAGCATGGCCAAGTGTCGCAGGAACGTGGAGAGCTTCCTGGACGCCTGCAGGAGGATCGGCGTTCCTGAGGTAAGCCCCGCCTCTCTGAGAAACCTGACTCCGCCTCCATGCCTCCCTGACCTGGGGCGTGAAACCTTCGCACTGTTTCTGTTTCATCGTCACGTTCACACAACTCTTTTTTCCACTGAAATTTAAAACGTCGTAACCCATAAATGTCGTACACTATTTACAACGTAAAGATCTCACGTTAGCGTCGTTTAATGCAAGATTTAACGTGAGATTTTTCTACAAAATTCACATCTTTTCCTCAAGTTCTTCGACAAAATGTCGCAACGTTACAAAAAATGATTTGCAATCAAATTTGGTAAAAGAACAAAAACAACTAGACGTGAAAATAATTTGATTGAGGATATTCATTTTTTCAGATAAATATTCACATATTTAAAGATTTAAAGGTATATACTGTGTAATATCAACCAATGAATCGAGAAAATAAACATTACAGTTCTAACAATAAAAATGTTCAGTTATTAAATTGCAGCATTTGCAATTTTGCTGTTTTTTTTTTTTTTTTTACTTCAGTGTGAAGGTTAAAAAAAAACACCCTCAGGTCATCAGAATGTGACTCCTCCCACTCTGACATCACAGATGTGTGACCAAGGCTGATGATGTCATTAATCAATGTCATGTGATTAAAGGGATAGTTTTTGTTTTTGTGGTTGTGTGAGGTACTGACATTTAGCCACTTTATTAGGTACATCTGTTCAAGTAACACACTCACTCTCCCACACCAAAGTCCTCAGAGAAAACCAGTGAAAACACAGTCTCTTCAGTGTTTGAAATCCTTTGTTCAGATTGACCTCAGTGACACAAAGTGACCACACGAGGCAGCAGAGGAGCAGCAGCAGCTAAAATCACTGGTTTTCTCTGTGTGAGATCATGTTCTGTCTCCGCTCCTCAAACAACCACGTTTAAAAAAACATACATTTATATTTCCGCATTTTTCCACCTCTTTATTTGTTCTCATGGCTTTAACGCTGACTCATTAATGTGGACATTAATGCTGAGTCATCACTGCCTGTGGCGTTCCTCCATCACAGTCACTGTTTATCGTCTGAATGTCTAGTAAACAAAAGTGCTGAGTCACTCACAGACAGAACCTGCAGTTTGTGCTGAGTCACTCACAGACAGAGAAGCTGCAGTTTGTGCTGAGTCACTCACAGACAGAACCTGCGGTTTGTGCTGAGTCACTCACAGACAGAGAAGCTGCAGTTTGTGCTGAGTCACTCACAGACAGAGAAGCTGCAGTTTGTGCTGAGTCACTCACAGACAGAACCTGCGGTTTGTGCTGAGTCACTCACAGACAGAGAAGCTGCAGTTTGTGCTGAGTCACTCGGAAGCTGCAGTTTGCTGAGTCACTCACAGACAGAGAAGCTGCAGTTTGTGCTGAGTCACTCACAGACAGAACCTGCGGTTTGTGCTGAGTCACTCACAGACAGAACCTGCTGTTTGTGCTGAGTCACTCACAGACAGAGAAGCTGCAGTTTGTGCTGAGTCACTCGGAAGCTGCAGTTTGCTGAGTCACTCACAGACAGAGAAGCTGCAGTTTGTGCTGAGTCACTCACAGACAGAACCTGCGGTTTGTGCTGAGTCACTCTCAGACAGAGAAGCTGCAGTTTGTGCTGAGTCACTCTCAGACAGAGAAGCTGCAGTTTGTGCTGAGTCACTCTGACAGAGAAGCTGCAGTTTGTGCTGAGTCACTCTGACAGAGAAGCTGCAGTTTGTGCTGAGTCACTCTGACAGAGAAGCTGCAGTTTGTGCTGAGTCACTCTGACAGAGAACCTGCGGTTTGTGCTGAGTCACTCTCAGACAGAGAAGCTGCAGTTTGTGCTGAGTCACTCAGAAGCTGCAGTTTGTGCTGAGTCACTCACAGCGTCGCCTGTCTTCCAGGGAACTGTTGACATTCAACATCGTGAAGTTTAAAAGAATTTAGAAATTTGTTTGGTTTTTTCTTTGTTTTGACGGAAAATTATACGATTTTGTTAATCATCGCGGTAATTCGCAGTAAGTTGACGGTGACTTTCCGTTGTTATAATTGTGTAGAAAATTGTCGGTGAGTTACGACATTTTCCCGCCACAGTCCTAGTGATTTATTGATGCGCTGCATCATTCAGTCACTCCTGAACCCGGATCTGATGAAAGATTCATATTTTCACGTTTTGACGTCGACGTCACTAAAGTTCTATTTCTAACATTAGGTCAAAGGTCACTGATTCAAACAGACAAAAGGCTCCGCCCACTTGTGTTTTTACGATTTTTACAATTATCGCAGTTAAGTTTGTTTGTTTTTTCTGTTTTCACTGCGGTGCTGCTAACTGTTGCTAACTGCTAACTGTCGCTAACGCACACACCGCTTCTGCTAAAGGCTGCTAGCGCAAGCTAACATGCTAACGCTGCTGACTGCACTGGCTTTCCCATCAGCCATCTCCTCCTCCCTCGCTTCATTGACTCATCAGCTCACGCTCTGACCTTTGACCTCTGTGTTCACTGTTTAACCTCCTGCCTTTGTCTCTCTTCTCACTTTGCTGCTGGATCAACACTTTCTCCTCCTCCTCCTCCTCCTCCTCTTCTGCTCATCATTTCTTATGTTATCCTCCTCTTATATCTACTCCTGTCTTTTCTTCCATCCTCTTTTATCTCCTCACTTCCTTGTTTCCTTATCTCCTCCCTCCTCCTCTGTTTTCCTCTCCACTCATCCCTCCTCCTCCTCCATGCACCTCCCCCTCTCTTCCTCATGGGGGCGCCAGTCGTCCCTGTGTTCTCCGTATGACATCACCCAGTGTCGCCTGCAGCCGCTGCGCAGGACGCTTCAGGCACTGGTTGCCTTGGATACGAACTGTCCACACAGGAAACGGGAGGAGTCCATCTCGACTCCCAGCCCCGCCCCCTCCGCGGTGTCAAAGACTCCCTCATTGGTGTCGGTCACCACTCAGACTCCGCCCCCTGCCTGGCAGATCTGGGACGTGATTGGCTCGAGCTTGCTTCACGTCCTCTGCCTCGTTCTGCTCTTCTTGGCGTACACGTGGAGCGAGCTCACGTAACCGTGACGACAAACTAGCCCCGCCCTCCTATCTTCTTCTTCTTCTTCAGACATAAAAAACTGAAACAGGATTCAAAATAATCTATAATCTGAGTATTTAAATGGAGATTAAGCACAGATATGAAGGTTTTTTCACTCTGGATTAGGGAAGAACTCGGATGAACTGAAAAGTGTTAGATTATATGCTGGATTATGAAAACGTCTGTGTCTAATCTTCAAATAAAAAAAGAAATAAAACAAATGTTTTATCCTCATCTGTTACCACAGGGTGGCAGCAGCGAGTCTTTGACCACATTTACGATGTTCCCTGAATGCATCTTGCTTGTGTGCTGGACTGATTTGCATATTTGACGAATATTAACACAGAATATTCAAATAGCAAACTGTTTTTTTAACCAGAATCCTGGATTAAGACGAGTCGTGTGAATAAACTCTTAAATTTGAGTAAAGTGCCTTTAAAAAGGTCTTAAATTAAACTTCCCTTAAATCTGCTTACACCTGGAAGACTCCGGAGCGTAACCATGGTAACATGGTCACATGTTTCCATGGTGTTTTCTCTGTGTTGTTTTTTCCTGACGTCGGACACGATGATGTGCGTGAAAGTACGAAGTCTGTGGATTTAATCTGCGTCGCTCTCTTTACGTGACCAAATCAACTAAACTACGGAATAATCATTTATAAAAATCTGATTTAACGTCAGACAGGAAGTAGTCGCCAACGCTGCGTTAGCACCACATGCTAAGTAACACTTTTATTTTGAACACTGCACCTTTAAAGAAACCTGACACCTGTTTGTTTCATTAACACCTTCAGATTAACCTCTGTTGTCTTCAGGATTACAATCCCACATCCTTATCAAGGTTTCGTAATAAATGAGAATATTTGGTTTATTCTCTGTAAAAGTTTTTTACCGTGTTTATTTGCTGCTTTATGACGAGTTTTGAACGTGTGTGTGTGTGTGATGATTGAGTGAATAAAGTGTGTGTGTGATGATTGAGTGAATAAAGTGTGTGTGTGATGATTGAGTGAATAAAGTGTGTGTGTGTGATGATTGAGTGAATAAAGTGTGTGTGTGATGATTGAGTGAATAAAGTGTGTGTGTGATGATTGAGTGAATAAAGTGTGTGTGTGTGATGATTGAGTGAATAAAGTGTGTGTGTGATGATTGAGTGAATAAAGTGTGTGTGTGTGATGATTGAGTGAATAAAGTGAGTTGGAAACGGAACAAAAACAGCCCCGCCCCCTCCAGAAACCAAGGATGTGATGATGTTTTTTGTAACGTTATTTATTTTAAATTTGCGATTTTTAACCTCATTTTAACACTTTTTTTTGCAATTTTCACAATCATTTAGTTTGAATCAGTGTGAAGTGCATCAGACTGTTTACAGTGACACACGTGAAGCAGCAGAGGGCGCTGTGAGCCTCACATCCACACGTCGCAATCTGCTGACTCACCTGTTACAACTCCACATGCTAGCTTAGCTGTTAGCTTGTTCAGAGTAAGGAGGAGGAGGAGTCACAGATGAATGAGTGAATGGCCTTATGTGACAAATGTTTGATGTTTTTGTCTAAACTGTGATGTTTTCAACCTGTCTCTCTGTCTGTCTGTCTCTCGCTGTGTGTCTGTCTCTCTCTGTCTGCCTGTCTCTCTCCCTCTGTCTCTCTCTCACTGTCTGTCTGCCTGTCTCTCTCTCTGTCTGTCTGTCTCTGTCTGCCTGTCTCTCAGGACAAACTGTGTCTTCCTCACCACGTCCTGGAGGAGAAAGGTCTTCTGAAGGTCAGCATCACAGTCCAGGCTCTGGTCGACCACAACTCCTGACCTCTGACCTCCTGACCTGAGGCCATTACACAGAGAAGGGGCGGGGCTTCCAGTACGCAGAGAAGGGGCGGGGCTTCCATGGCACACACAAACATGAGTAAAGACTCTGGTTTGTCGCACTAACACAGATTTTAAATTCTGTCTAAAAACAACAGCGTGCTCCTTTTATATTGTTGTAATTATTTAAATTGACAAAGATTTTATTGACAAAGACGGACTGTAAACAAAGATGGCCGACACTGCGACTTTATCGCAGTGAGAGGATCGTCGTCTAAGTCACCAACAGACACGAGACTCTGTCAGTTTACGTTAAAAAGACCAAAGTTAAAATGGAGGCAATAATCTTAAATCTTAACTTCATCAGGAAACAAAAAACACTTCAACATTTTGAAGTTCTACTTAAATATTTAAAAAGAATTGACTTTATTCTCTTAAAATGTAAGTTTCCATGATATTTTTACATCTTAGATGTTTTTTTATTTTCATTTTTTCAGGTTTATTTCACATTTAAGTGTCTGTTAAAGGGAAAGTTCAGCTTTTGGGAGAAAACAAGCGGAACCTCGAGTCGATAACATCGGAAACTACGGGCAACTTCTAAACCACACACACACACACACTCACACACACACAGGAGTTGTTGATCCACTGCTGCCTCCATCACTACGTTCAAATGTCTTATTAAATAAAATTCAGCTTTTAAAAATCTTCATTCAGATTAACTTCAGTGACACAAAGTGACCACACGAGGCAGCAGAGGACCAGCAGCTCGTGTGTGTGTGTGTGTGTGTGGGGAGAGTGTGGTTTACAGACGTCTGTCTCACACTGAGACAAAGACTTACACTGACGTGGGTTTGGTTCTGAGCAGCAGGGGGCGCTCACACTCGATCACACTTAAAACCCCCTGAACTGTCCCTTTAACTTGTAAACGTAGCTGAGCGTGTTTTCTGTGTTTCTGCACTTTAAACGTTTTATATCAGATATTTAAAGACACTGAATTCACCTTTAATCCAAACAGAAGCAACACTAATGTGAGTGTAAAGATCCTGCTGAACACAATCGTATGTTTGTACATAAATGTCTGTGCTTTTATTTTTGTATTTTTCACCCGTGTCGACGTTTACTGTCATGTGTTGAACAGCAGCTCTGAGCTAAATGCATGAAATGTCCCTTTAACTGCTGTGAATATATCCATGTGTGTGTGTGTGTCTGTGTTTATACACACACACACACTGTATTTCTTATCACTTTATCAGTAAAAGCCTGGTGTGTAAACACAGCCGCACGTTTTTATTTGATCACAAACACAGCAGTGAACATTCAAAGCCTTTATTGTGAAGATGAAGAAAACTCTTCATCTTCAGAAGAACCTGCTGCAGCTGAGGGTCAAAGGTCAGCGGCTCCTCACGCGTTCAGATACTTGGCGTGATGCTTCATGTGGTCGTTCATGAACGAGTAGATGAAGAAGTAGCTGTGATCGTAGCCCTGCAACACACACACACACACACACGTTCAACTGCAGCTCGTCACATGATCACGTCTTTAGCTCACACACACACACACACACACACGTTCAACTGCAGCTCGTCACATGATCACGTCTTTAGCTCACACACACACACACACACACGTTCAACTGCAGCTCGTCACATGATCACGTCTTTAGCTCACACACACACACACACACACACGTTCAACTGCAGCTCGTCACATGATCACGTCTTTAGCTCACACACACACACACACACACACGTTCAACTGCAGCTCGTCACATGATCACGTCTTTAGCTCTCACACACACACACACACACTCACACACACGTTCAACTGCAGCTCATCACATGACGTCTGCGTCACATGATCACGTCTTTAGCTGACCGTTACACACACACACACACTGCTGCCTCCATCACTAAGTTCTAATGTCTGATTTTGTAAAATTCGGCTTTTAAAATATTTCATTTAGACTGAACTCAGTGACACAAAGTGACCACACGAGGCAGCAGAGGACAAATCACTGTGTGTGTGTGTGTGTGTGTGTGTGTGTGACAGACAGTGAGATAAAGACATGATCATGTGACGCAGGTTTTGACGTAAACTGACCGGCTGCAGTCTGAACACGACCGGGATCTTGTTCTCGGAGCAGACGGCGATCAGATTGTCGGGCAGCAGCTGACTGGCCGACAGGAACTGGTCGTCGCGTCCCTGATCGATGAGGACGTCCAGCTGAGGACCGGAGTACGAGGACGCCAGCGCTGTCGCGTCGTACGCCTGAAATGGTTTTCCACGGATCCTCGGTGGCGTCGACGTAGAAGCCGGCGCCGGTGCCAAAATCCCAGCTTTCATCTTCACCCTCGATGTTACAACCTCCTGAGACACAAAGTCACATGGTCACAGCTGATCACATGGTCACGTGATCACACATGGTCACGTGATCACACATGGTCACGTGATCACAGCCTCAGAGAGCGTGTGCGTGCGTACGTGGGCTGGTGTCGGGAGCGACGACAATGATGCCGTGTTCTGCAGCGGCGAGCTGACTTCCTGCTTTAGTGATGAAGTTCTGCTCCGTACACGTGAGACCTGTGAACACATGACACGTTCACACGTTCATCACAGCTATGTCACATGATCACGTCTTTATCTCACTGTTACACAGACGTTTGTAAACCACTCACTCTCTCACACCAAACGTCAGGGAGAAAACCAGTGATTTTAGCTGCTGGTCCTCTGCTGCCTCGTGTGGCCACTTTGTGTCAGCAGTAGATCAGACACTCCTGTGTGTGTGTGTGTGTGTGTGTGTGTGTGTGTGTGTGTGTGTGTGTGTGTGTGTGTGTGTCACTCACCAGAGAGCCAGTAGAAGACGGGACACTTGTCGGTCTCGGCCTTTGGCGGCAGATAAATGGCAAACTTCATCTTACACTTGAGCTCAGAGCTGCACACAGGAAACACACAAACACACGTGACCCTCGCGGGAAACAGCGCCCCCTGTGGTCACACCTGACCTGACGCCTCACCGTCTCACCTGTCGTGCTCAAAAACCTTCTGGAAGCCGCCGGCACATCTGTTGGACGACACCAGAGTCAGAGCCATCGCGAATCTGCGGAAACACCAGAACTCTGCGTCAAAGTCGCGTCACAAACGCTGACTTCGCCGAGTCCGAGGACATTGATTTAATCATATTCAGCGTGTCAGAGATTAAATCTGCAGATTAACAACAAACACGTGATCTTTTCTGGCTTTCGTCTGTCAATCTTATTTAAAAATACCACCAACGCTGCAGCACGTGTGTCAGGAGCCGAACTGCTCCGAACTGCTCCGAACAACGACCTAACACGAACACTGTCGCCGTGCACGACATTTAACAACTTTGCGCTTGTTTTAAAAGCACGTGAAACAGTTTAAGAACTTATTCCGGTGCAGATTAGCACATTAGCTCTCCTCGTGACGCTGCAGTTTGCGCCCCGTCATGTTGACAATGACGCACTTTACAATAGTTGTGGAGATAAAAGCAGAAGAAAACGGTGTCAAACCTCCGAAAACACAGAATTCTGCTGGAAAACGAGTGAGACTGAGAGACGCGCTGACTCTGCGCGAGATCAGAGTCCGCAGTTCAGTGACGTCACGAGAAAGTGCTTCCCCCTCGCGGCAGCGCCACCTACAGGAGCGGAGCGCGTGTGTTGTTAAAGATGTCAGAAGTCACGCTACAAAGCCTCAAAGTGCACAGAATGGCGGCTAGAAGAACCTCACGCGCTCACTATTTACCAGCGAATTCAGAGTCTGAGCCTAATCTGGACCTTAATCTGGACTTTAGTACCGAGACCCGAACTCTCCCACCACAGCCGTAGATCCGACATGAACCAGTGAGAGGCAGCAGAGCGCCACCGGGCGTCCGAGGCCACACGAGCCATGAGAAGAAGAAAAAGCAGTAGAAGAAGAAGAGGAAAGTGTGCGCATGCGCAGATAGTTGGGCTGTGGCGACGCTGGAGGAGAAACATTCACAGCACAATTACTTTGATTTGTCTTCGTCTCCCGTGGAAGACGATGGCTGGGACCGCGCTCAAGAGACTCATGGCCGAGTATAAACGTGAGTGAAGCGGTCACCGAGCGGCGACGTCCGCCGCCACAGGCTAGGCTAGGCTAGGCTAGGCTAAGATAAGATAAGCTAAGCTACTGCAGCAAATTCTAAATAAACTACGTGACGTTAGTGTTTAATGTTTGCTCCATGAAACTGACGTGATTATCTATCACTAATACTGGATCAATAGCAGTTTATACACAGTTAATGTTGACTTTGACCGAGAAAATACACGTCATTTACTTTTGTTGATAAGTTTATACTGTTGACGTCAGAGGCCTGGGTTACTGTGTGTGTGTGTGTGTGTGTGTGTGTGTACTTGTATTCATACCTCTGTGAGGTACAAAGAACCTACACATCTATCTTTGTGGGGACATTTTACCTGGATCTCACAACTTTAAAGGGCCTTTTCAGGGTTAGCACCTGGTTTTAGGGTTAAGGTTAGGCACTTAGTTATGATGGTTAAGGTTAGGTGAAGGGGGTATGATGTGTCCTCACTAAGCTGTTAAAACAAGTTTGTGTGTGTGTTTCAGAGCTGACCCTGAACCCACCTGAGGGGATTGTTGCAGGTGAGACCTTCTTACACCTGTGATCACGTTAGGGCTGCAACTATTCATCCGTTTATTTATTGGTTAAAACAAAAAAAACAGTTTGTGTGATTGTTTCAGCTTCTTAAATGTTTACATGTAAATAAAAGTCAGAATAAAACAAAAATACATGTGTTTTTCTAACTGACGGATGTTCATCATCATCATCCTGCTGTTGTTTTCCTGTAGATTATTAAAGTTAAAGTATTAAACTGTGAGATGATTACACGACATCAGTGTCAGAGAGTAAAGCTATTCTAAACGTATGTTGTAAGGATTATAAAACACTTTGGTCACACAGGAAGAAGAAAAAGAAATACCCATTTATTTTTATTTGTTTATTTTATTGAATTTTTTTCAGGTCCAGCCAATGAGGAGAATTTCTTTGAGTGGGAGGCGCTTATCATGTGAGTCCAGCAGGTGTCGCTCTTTATTAGTGTATGTAGTTGTTGTTGTGTGCCATCAGTCTCAGTCTGCCCTTCATTTTAACTCTGACATCATCACCACCACATCCCATAATTACGTGGGACAGTGTTCCAGTGTTCAGCTCTGACACCACAGTTTTCTTTGTCCTGACTTGTTGTTGTTTTCATGATCATGTGACTGCAGAGTTTCATTCATGACGTGAGGAGTTCACCCTGTAGGTGGCGCTGAGTTTAAAGGTCGTCACAGCTGAAGCAGTGAACAACAACAACACACACTCATGTGAATAATGAGCTGTAGTTGTCAGCTGTTGACACAAGGTGGCGTTCTGTTGCTCTTTAAGTCTGTTATTATAGAAAATACTAGAATTTAGTGTTTTGTGTTATGGTCCAGTAGAAACTAGTCTCACCAGAACCAGAACCAGAACCATATTAGAGTAGAGACTTGCTGTCGACCTGAGTGGAGCTTTTATATATCGTCGTAAGTGAAACAGTGAAAAAAGTCCTTTTAAAACAAATGGGTGATTTCAGAATAAAAGCTTTTGTTTTTTAATGTGCAACAGTTCATAAAAACACATTCATGATGCAAAATTAATCTATGATCAACAAAATAGACAAAACATACCAGACTAGCTTTTATATATATATATATATATATATATAATAAAAAATGTATATGCAAGTCAGCTGCTATCATGTCAACTGTAGCTAAAAACCTCTGTCCTGAAAAATCCCTTCATATTCATCCCTTCATCCTTCATATTCATCCTTCATATTCATCCTTCATATTCATCATGCAAAAAGAATTCCATAAATTCCCCAAAGGAAACTTTCTGAATGTTCTGTCCTGCTGTTCTGTGTTCTGCCTCCAGGGGGCCTCAGGACACCTGCTTTGAAGGAGGCGTGTTTCCAGCCGTCCTCAGTTTCCCCTCAGATTATCCACTCAGTCCTCCCAAGATGAGGTTCACCTGCGACATGTTTCACCCCAACAGTAAGTCACATGATCAAGTTAAACGCGTGTCACATGATCACGCTAAACGCGTGTCACATGATCACGTTAAACGTGTGTCAAAGTGTTCAAGAGAAGACTGGTGTGATGTCAGGGTCACGTGACATGATGACCTCACCTGACATGACACGCTCCAGACGTGTTGTTAGCGTGTTGTTAGCATGCTGTCATTAGCACAGAGATTAGTGGACAGCAGTCGGAGCCATGATGTCATGGTCGCTCTGAGATCGCTCACAGTGATTAAAGGAGCAGAGCGGCGCCACCAGCCTGTCATCATCATCATCATCATCATCATCATCATCTTCATCACGGTCACGCACCAGTGCGACCCTGAGCTGAACTTCCTGTTGTAACTGTGTCACCTGATCCTGTGTCGACAAACGTTCACACCTGCTCAGCTGCAGGAAACAACTCTGTGATCCTCTGATACAGCCTGACTCCTCCTCCTCTCTCGTCTCCTCCTCTCTCAGTCTATCCAGATGGTCGAGTGTGTATCTCCATCCTTCACGCTCCAGGTGATGACCCTATGGGCTATGAGAGCAGTGCAGAGAGATGGAGTCCAGTCCAGAGTGTAGAGAAGATCCTTCTGTCTGTGGTTAGCATGTTAGCAGGTAGGTCACATGACCCCACACACACACACACACACACACACGTTACATCAACCAAATAATAACATCTCCCTTTCTTCCTTTCTCTTGTCTTCCCCCCCTTGTCCTCTTCCTCCTCTCTGCTCCTCCTCCTCCTCCTCGTCTCTCAGAGCCTAACGATGAGAGCGGTGCAAACGTTGATGCGTCTAAAATGTGGCGCGAGGACCGAGAGCAGTTTTACAAACTCGCCCAGAAAATCGTTCGCAAGTCGCTGGGTCTGTAGAGAGGATGATGATGTCATCACTCCTGAGCAGTGACATCATCGCCCTGAGACACTGATGTCATCAGAGCACCTGTCCTTTCCCGCCTGCAGTAACACACAGCTTCCTCCTCGTCACCGTGGAAACACACATACACACAAACACACACACACACACACACAGAGTGCTGCTGACATGGACAGATCACATGTGAGTAATATGCAAATCATGTGTCATGTGATCATCACACTGACACCAGCTGAGCATCAGTGGAGTCTGGACCCGTCATGTGACCTCTCGTCGTCATGTGACCTGTCGTCGTCGTGTGACCCCTCGTCGTCATGTGACCTGTCGTCGTCATGTGACCTCTCGTCGTCATGTGACCTGTCTGCACAGAGATGGACAGATTGAAATGTGTAGAACCAGGAGAGAGACTGTGACATGACGTCGCCCCCTGGTGTTGTGGTCAGTCAGGTGTTGTAATCTGAGGTTCAGTCCACATGCTTTCAAACACATCGCTGTTGCTATGGTTACGCCTGTTGTCCACTCTGTTCTCACTGTCTCCCACTTTATTTTGAAAACTGTGGTTGTGAGAAATAAAAACAGAATTTTATTTTGAAAACTGGGGTTGTGACAAATACAAACAGTAACTTTTATTTTGAAAACTGGGGGGTTCTAATTTAGTGTTTTATTTTGAAAATTAGGGCTGAGACAACCAGAAACTCAGACTTTTATTTTAAAAAACTGGGGTTGTGACAGATGGGGACTTTTATTTTGAAAACTGGGGTTGTGACAAACTAGGACTTTTATTTTGAAAACTGCAGGGTTGTTACAGACGGACTTTTATTTTTGAAAACTGCGGGGTTACGACAAACTGGGACTTTTATTTTGAAAAGTGGGCGTTGATTGTCATTGATTTATTTTCTGATCTTATTTTTCCCGTTTTTCGTCTCAAACGTACGATCTCGATCATTTCTCTGCGGGACTTTTTACGCACTTTATCTCTTTGATCTCTAAACAACGCTCATCTGTGGGGAGGGCGGCGCTCGGCCGAGCGGGCGGAGCTTGACTTTATCATGTGTCTTAAAGATGGTGAAGTTGTTTAATTTATGTTATTAAATAAATAAATAAATAGAAGAGAAAAAGACGAGTGTTTGCTGCTGCTTTGTTTTTTGTTTTTTTTAGCAGATGGGATACGGCAGGTACACGTTTAAAATGAATCATCGTTGTCTTTATATACACATATTGATCTTATATATGTATGTGTGTGTGTGTGTGTGTGTATATATATACTGTATATATATATATGTGTATATATATATATACATGTATATGTGTATATATAGTAAATCATTGTCTTTCTACATAGTCTTAGATGGAGAAAGTCTAATCTGCTGATGTGAGGAGAATCACGGGGATTGTAGCGTTGACAGATGTAAACAAGTGTTGGGGGCGTGTCCTCACTTCTGTACCGTGTGTGTGTGTGTGTGTGTAACCACAGAGAGCAGCTAATAACAGTAGCAGTGTAAACACACAGTTTTAGCAGCACTAATGTCTCGTCTGATGTCTGACTCTGTGTCTTTCAAGTCTCTGCTGAGACATGTCCAGACATGAACACTGCT
>NC_081135.1:39276360-39308860 GCF_958295425.1 Solea solea
ACGACCAGGACCAGGACCAGGACCAGAAGTGAAGAACCAGGATCAGAACCTGGACCACGACCAGAGCTGAAGAACCAGGTTCAGAACCTGGACCACGACCAGTGCTGAAGAACCAGGATCAGAACCTGGACCACGACCAGAGCTGAAGAACCAGGATCAGAACCTGGACTAGGACCAGTACTGAAGAACCAGAACCTGGACCACGACCAGAGCTGAAGAACCAGGATCAGAACCTGGACCAGAGTTGAAGAACCAGGACCAGAACCTGGACCAGGACCAGAGATGAAGAACCAGGACTGGGACCAGAGCTGAATAAGGACCAGAACCTGGACCACAGCTGGAAAACCTGAACCAGGACTACAGTCAAAACTGAAGAACCAGGTCCGGTACCTGGACCAGGACTAGGACCCGGATCACACCTCAGCTGGAGAGCCTGGATTAACTTTTGACCTCAGGTTTGATTTAACATTACGGTCAGAACTTTAACAGTAACATAATCACCTGATGATTGGTTTCCATAGCAACCGTGTGATGTTTGAAGACACATTCTGATGATTGTCACTCATTTTCTCACTGTTGATTTTCTTTAAGGCGGCCATTTTAAAATTACTGAAGAAGGAGGAGGAGCTAAAATGGCGGCCGCTCAGGACACAGACCAGTGAGGACGAATGACGCGGTCAGCAGTCGTGATGTTACCGTGCGTCTTCCTGCTGCTGTCCTGTGTTCTGTCCTCTGTCCACAGCTGGAGACCGTGCACAGGTACACACACACATTAGCTGTTAGCATTTAGCTTCATCAACGTCCACATCTGTCTCCAAGGTGTCACTCAAACGTGAGACTGAGTCTGACGGACTTTTGATTTGATTTAACGGACGATTAAAATAAATAAAGCTGTAATAAGCAACGAGTCGTTTTTCCATTTCCACGCTGCACACAGGAAGTGGTTTGTTTGTATGTCACAGCTAACAAAGGCACCGACGCAACGAGCTCATAAACTCACACGATCTGAGTGAATCTGAGCGGGAAACAAGCGGGAAACAAGCTAACCTTTGAGCTTTAACTCTGTGGGAGAGAAGCTAACTGTATCAACAAGCTAACACGGGCAACAAATAGCTAGCATTTCTAAGCTAACAGATGTCAACAAACTGAAGGCGTGATTCTAACGCTGCTGGAATGAGATTATCTAATGCACTAGATTAGCTTGCTATAACATAGCTATAATGCTAACATTAACCACAGAATAACCTCAGTGGAAAATGGAATACTCTTGAAGTGGGCGGGGCTTCTTCACCAGTTCACCAAACATATGCTAGCTATGTTCTGTGTTCATGCGTTTATGTGTTCACATGTTCATGTGCTCATGTGTTCATGCACTGGTTAATGTGTTCAAATGTTCATGTGCTCATGCATTCATGTGTTCACACATTTGTTAATGTGCTCATGTGTTAACATGTTCACATGTTCATGCGCTCATGTGTTCACGCATTTGTTCATGTGTTCACGCATTCGTTCATGTGTTCCCATGTTCACGTGTTCATGCGCTCATGAGTTCATGTGTTCATGAAGTCTGTCTCTCTGATGTCCACCAGGTCTTTGTGCGTCCTTGTTTTTGTGTCTTTGAAACGTGACACTCGTTCTGTCCGTGACTTCCCCTCCCTCCATTCATCTCCCATTCATCATCCATTCATCCCCTTTCATCATCCATTCATCTTCCATTGAAGCCACTGCTGCAGCTAAACACACACACACACACACAGAGGAGCTTAAAGGGGAATTCCGTGTAAAAGCTAACATTGACCTGTCTCTGTGATGAACTGCCTCACTCGTTCATTTGTGCTTCGTCTCCGTCAAACAAAAACAACTTTATTATTTATATATTATTATTATTATTATTCTTATATAATAAGAATAATAATAATAATTATATAAATGATAAATCATTTTAGATTTTAGAGACTCTGACTCTGTTTCAGATCTGCTGCCTCTTGACCTGCTGACCAGAGCTTTGCCACGCCCAGGACAAGCCCCGCCCCCACAGGTAGGACACAGATGGAGAAGAAAAAAATGATGATAATAATCTCAGATGAATGGATGAATCCTGCAGGTGCAGATAGTCCAGTCCGGAGGGTCCAGAGGTTTACGACTGAGCGCTGCCATGACGACGGCGCTGAGTTTTCCCGCCTCACAAATCTTCACTCACTGCGACTTCTTCCCCGCTGAGTTCTCATTGGTCGTCACCTTTAAGTCAGCGAGACTCGGACAGAAGGTAAACCGTAGACCTGACCAGAACCAGGTCTGGTCCAGACTGGTTAGATCTCACCTCCTCTCTGTGTGCAGAGGAACGAGTACATCTTCTCTGTGGTGGACCAAAGCTCTGACAACCTGCTGCTGGGACTCCGGGTCTCTGAGAGCCGCCTCCTCTTCCTCACCACGCCCCCCGGTGGTGGACAGCGGCGCCGGCTGAGCTTTGACGACGTGGCCTTAGATGATAACCGCTGGCACACCGTGGTGCTCGCCGTCACCGGAGCGCACGCCGCGCTGACCGTTGACTGTGGACTTCCTGTGGAGCTGTGAGTCACACACACACACACACACACACACACAGGAGCTCTGCTGCCTCGTGTGGTCACTCTGTGTCACTGAAGTTCATCTGAGTGAATGATTTCAAACACTGAAGAGACAAAATCCGACATTAGAACTCAGTGATGGATGCAGCAGTGTGTGTGCGTGTGTGTGCGCGTGTGCGTGTGTGTGAGAGTGAGTGAGTGAGTGGGTTATAAACTTGTGAACGTGTTATTATTCTCCTCTGTCGGGGTTCAGCTCACATCAACAGGATTTAAAGTCCTCTGAACTGGAGTCAGAGACCAGCTGAGATCAGGGTCTGTGGTTTCCTGTCTCCCAGTGAACAGGTTCAGTCCTTCCCCAGCGGTCTGAGCACCAGAGGGTCCAGGTTCTTCCTCGGCAGCAGGAGGAGGTGGAGGGGCCGTTTCTCTGTGAGTCTGTGATCGGGATCAGGACTTGACTGTGTGTCCCTGAGGTCCTGGACTCATGGTTCTCACCGCTCTGTCTCTGTTCAGGGTTTACTGCGGCAGCTCGTTCTACTCCCTGGCTCCGATGCCACGCCCAGACTGTGTCCGACCTCTGACCCCCGTCTGGCTGAGCTGTCTGTCCCCCAGGTCCTTAAGTCCAGCCCTCTCCATCCAGACCATCAAGGACCAGTTTACCCATACGGTGAGTAGATTAGATCTTAGACTAAGAAGAGACTGAGCTGTGAGTGCCCCCTGCTGCCTGAGACATGGAGGAAACACTGATGTTAACAGTCAGGTTAACTCTGATGTCTTTAAATACAATGTATTATTATTATTATTATTATTATTATTATTATTATTATTGTTTGTATTATTATTGTTATCATTATTATTATTGTCATCATAATTATTATTATTATTATTGTTTTTATTATTATTATTACTATTATTATTATTATTATTATAGTTTTATTATTATTGTTATCATTATTATTATTGTTATTGTTATCATTATTATTATTATTATTACTATTATTATTATTATTATAGTTTTTATTGTTATTGTTATCATTATTATTATTATTATTATTACTATAGTTATTATTTATATTATTATTAATATAATTATTGTTATTATTATTGTTATAACACACACACACACACAGACACTGAGTTCTAATGTCTGATTTTGTCACTTCAGCATTAAAAGTACTTCATTTAGATTAACATCAGTGACACAAAGTGACCACACGAGGCAGCAGAGGAGCAGCAGCTCCTGGGTCTCTGTGAGCTAAATCACTGATTTTCTCTCAGAGGTGTGTGTGCGTGCGTGCACATGTGTGTGTGTGTGCGTGTGTGTGTGTGTGTCTGTGTGCGTGTGTGTGTGTGTGTGTGTGTGTGTGTGTGTGTGTGTGTGTGTTGTCTGTAAACTTCAGGTTGTGATGGTCTCAGTGATTCAGTAACACGAGCTGCAGAATGATTGACAGTCCTTTACAAACACTGGTGTTATGTTTGTGTGTGTGTGTGTGTGTGTGTGTCCAGGTATTACTAATGTTGTGGGGACCTAAACCTGTTTACACACTCACATTATGGGGACTTGTCTTCCTTGTGGGGACAAAGATTAAGTCTCCATAACATAAATGACTACATTTTAAAGTGAAGATATGTTTTTAGGATTAGGATTAGGATTAGGATGTGGTTAAGGTTAAAGTAAGTCTCCAGAAAATTAATGTAAGTCAAAGTGTGTGTGTGTGTGTGTGTGTTGTCTTCCAGAGGCTGAGGTCAGAGTGACAGTAGAACCTCCTCCATGTTCTGGACCAGAACACGGTCAGCTGTGGTTCAGCGTTCAGCAGAAAGGTCTGTTCATCTGTGATGGACAAACATGGAGGACACTTCTTCAGAGTGAGTCAGTGAGACGTCCTCACAGTCAGGGACAATGTCCTGTTTGTGTGTGAACACAAAGTCAAAGCTGCTCTCTTGTGTCGTGTGCAGATAAAGAGCGTCTGGATTACATCGAGGATTATCAGGACCTCTACACCAGCTCAGAGACCTTTGACGTGGAAGTCTTCTCCGTCCCGTCTGAGGGTTTGTTTATGGCTGCAGCTAACAGGTAGGCAGGACAAGCGTCCTCTGTCTCCATGGTGACGCTCCTCGTGTCCTCTGTCTCCATGGTGACGCTCCTGGTGTCCTCTGTCTCAGGGACTCTCTGTCCGGTTCAGGTCTGTATAAATGGACCGGTGGTTCGTTCCAGCTTCACCAAAACATCAGCACTCAGGAGGCTCGAGCCTGGAGACACTTCACCATCGACAAGAAGGTGAGAACCAGGAGCTTCATGACCTTTGACCTTTGGAAAGGAACTATCTGCTGCTCTGGGGTTTGGTTGGTTAGTTAGTTAAAGGTTGGCAGTTAGGCTGGTTGTTAAGTCAGCTGTTTTGTTGGTTGGTTGTAACATGTGACCTCTGGTTGACCTCTGAACATGTGACCTCTGGTTGACTTCTGGTTGACCTCTGAACATGTGACCTCTGGTTGACCTCTGAACGTGACCTCTGGTTGACCTCTGAACATGTGACCTCTGGTTGACCTCTGAACATGTGACCTCTGGTTGACCTCTGAACGTGACCTCTGGTTGACCTCTGAATGTGATCTCTGGTTGACCTCTGAACATGTGACCTCTGGTTGACCTCTGAACATGTGACCTCTGGTTGACCTCTGAACATGTGACCTCTGGTTGACCTCTGAACGTGACCTCTGGTTGACCTCTGAACATGTGACCTCTGGTTGACCTCTGAACATGTGACCTCTGGTTGACCTCTGAACATGTGACCTCTGGTTGACTTTTTAAACCCAGTTCAGAAGAACAAACAAGTCTTTTCTGTTCATTGTGTTGGTTTCGTTTGTACAGTTTCTATGGACCCCCCCCCCACACACACACACACACACACACAGGTTGACCTCTGAACTTCCTGTTGGTCAGATTTTCCTCGTGGTGGCTAACTCCAGGGAGGCGGAGCCTGAATTCTCCGTCATCTACCGCTGGAGTCGTCGTCAGCGGCGTTTCCTGCGTCATCAGAGTCTGGAGACTCACGGAGCTCTGGACTGGGAGGCTTTTCAGATCCACAACCACAGCTTCCTGGTGGTGGCCAATCACAGACGAGGTAAACGAACCCAACGTCACATGATCACGTCTTTGTCTCACTGTTTTTAACTGAACTGTGTTTTCACAGCTCGAGACTCCAATCACAACATCCACAGTGTGGTCTACAGGTGGAACCCTCACACTCAGGTCAGCATGTCCTCATGTCCTCTCGTGTCCTCATGTCCTCTCGTGTCCTCATGTCCTCTCATGTCCTCTCGTGTCCTCTCAGCTGTTTGAGGTAAACCAGACCCTGTTGACGTCCGGTGCGTACGACTGGGAGTTCTTCGTGGTCGGACCGTACCACTTCCTGGTTGTGGCTAACACGTTTGACGGTCGCAGCACGAGCGTGAGCTCCAGTGTGTATGTGTGGGTGGACGGCTGCTTCCAGACCTTCCAGAACATTCCGGTCAGTCACACAATAATCACTGTTTTTTCTAATGAATCACGACTTTTTATCACGTGTCCTGATCCTAGCTAACGTTTGGTGACAAGCCCCTCCCCCTCTCTGAGCCCCTCCCCCTTTCAAACGACTGTTTCTAACAGTCAAAACCTCTGAAAACCAGAGAAATCAGCGTGTTTTAAAGTCTGAAGCTGTTACTGCTGCTGCTGCTGCTGTTGTTACTGTTGCTGCTGTTGTTACTGCTGCTGCTGCTGTTACTGCTGCTGCTGCTGCTGCTGTTACTGCTGCTGTTACTGCTGCTGCTGCTGCTGCTGCTGTTACTGCTGCTGCTGCTGCTGCTGCTGTTACTGCTGCTGTTACTGCTGCTGCTGCTGCTGTTACTGCTGCTGTTACTGCTGCTGTTACTGCAGCAGGTGTGAGTGGGGGGCGTCCTCACACAGTAGTAAACATCTCATAAAAGCAGATCAGTCTGTGAATGTGTTTGTTTCATCAAAAACTGATCAAACGCTCGAGTAAAGCCTCCAATTAACACAAGGAAACCAGAGCTGTCATTAGTGTGTGTGTGTGTGGGTCTCTCTGTGTGTGTGTGCGTGTGTGTGTGTGCGTGTGTGTGTGTGCGTGTGAGTGTGTGTGAGTGAGGGGTTTTCCAGCTGCTGCTGTTTGGACTCGTTCCTTCGTGACAGAGTGAAGACGATTTATTGGATTTAAAAAACCACAGAAAACTCATGAAAAACATGTCAACCTTTAATTTAACACACCGACACACAGACACACACACAGACACACGCACACACACACACACACACACACACACACACACACACAGACACACACACACACACACACACACACACACACACACACACACACACCTGTCCTCTGATCACTGCCTTAAGTTTGTCCATTTATAAAACACTGATCTGTTTATGAAGACGACCACTGATGAGCAATAACTCTGGCCCCTCCCTTCTCCTCCCCCGGCCCCTCCCCCTCCCCATGCAGACGGTGGGAGCCACAGATTGGGAAACGTTCGTCATCGACGGCAGGTTCTTCATGGTCGTCGCTAACAGTCAGAGAGTTTCTGTGTCTGATGCTAACGTTTACAGCATCAACTCCACTGTGTATGAACTCAGTTCACTCACTCACTCATTCATCCGCTTCCAGGACATCCTCACTCACAGGTGAGGCTCCGCCCCCTCTCTTAACTAAACTATCCGAGATTTAACTAAACCCGACTGTAGACCAGGTTTATCTGAGGTTTAACTAAACCTGACTGTAGACCAGGTTTATCTGAGGTTTAACTAAACCCGACTGTAGACCAGGTTTATCTGAGGTTTAACTAAACCCGACTGTAGACCAGGTTTATCTGAGGTTTAACTAAACCCGACTGTAGACCAGGTTTATCTAAGGTTTGACTAAACCTGACTGTAGACCAGGTTTATCTGAGGTTTAACTAAACCCGACTGTAGACCAGGTTTATCTGAGGTTTAAGTAAACCCGACTGTAGACCAGGTTTATCTGAGGTTTAACTAAACCCGACTGTAGACCAGGTTTATCTGAGGTTTAAGTAAACCCCACTGTAGACCAGGTTTATCTGAGGTTTAACAAACCCGACTGTAGACCAGGTTTATCTGAGGTTTAACTAAACCCGACTGTAGACCAGGTTTATCTGAGGTTTAACTAAACCTGACTGTAGACCAGGTTTATCTGAGGTTTAACTAAACCCGACTGTAGACCAGGTTTATCTGAGGTTTAACAAACCCGACTGTAGACCAGGTTTATCTGAGGTTTAACTAAACCCGACTGTAGACCAGGTTTATCTGAGGTTTAACAAACCCGACTGTAGACCAGGTTTATCTGAGGTTTAAGTAAACCTTACTGTAGACCAGGTTTATCTGAGGTTTAATAAACCCGACTGTAGACCAGGTTTATCTGAGGTTTAAGTAAACCCGACTGTAGACCAGGTTTATCTGAGGTTTAACAAACCCGACTGTAGACCAGGTTTATCTGAGGTTTAAGTAAACCCGACTGTAGACCAGGTTCATCTGTTAACGTTGTTGTTGGTGTTCAGTGCGGTGGACTGGGAGTTCTTCACCATCGGAGATGAGAAGTTCCTGGTCGTGGCTAACTCTTACGACGGCAGCTCGTACTCTCTGAACAGCGTCATCTACAGGTGGATGGTTGTTGTTGTCGTCGTCGTCGTCATCTCGCTCCCTGATGTTGTTGTTGTTGTCGTCATCTCTCTCTCTGTTGTCGTCATTGTTGTCGATCAGGTGGCAGGGATACGAGGGCTTCGTTCCCGCCCACAGTTTGCCGACGTTCGGCTGCAGAGACTGGGAACACTTCAGCACCGACGAAGGCTCCTTCCTCATCTACTCCAGCGCCACCACCAGGCTCAGCAAGGTCTTCAAACTAAAGACCTACTGAGTCCAGAACTCCGTGTATCTATAAAGTTAAAAGTCATACGTAATATACTTTCACTTTTATTTATTTATTTTCTTTGGTCACGATAAGCTCTGCTGACAGGGACAGCGCCCCCCAGTGGGGAAAGGACGACATGTCCAGGAGTGCCTCAGGCTAACGTCTCATCCTCATGTTTAAAGTCACGTTTGACTTCAGTGACGATCCCGACTCATCGTCATGTGACTGACGGCTGCTACGTCCTTCAAAGACGTGATCAAAACCACACTTAACCCCGCCCCTACCCCCGTCACCCCAGCCAATCAGAGACCAGGACGAGGCGACTATGATCCAAACAGGAATCAAACACAAACACAGCTCCTTCAGACTAAATTCAGACTTCACGATGAAAGAAGATTCTCAGAAGTTAAGATAACGTTGTAAATGTTTGGAGAAATAATTTAAAATTAAACGTAAATGAAGAAAGTGTTGAGTCTTTTTTTTCTGTTGAGTTTAGTGTAAAATGAGAATCTACTGCCCTCTCTGGTCAAACACCTGCTACTGCACGCACATTTTTCACATTGACTTTCTTAGTCCACGCTTGTGTCACTCTCTTGTCCAATCAGTGTAAGGCTCTTTGTCCCAGACTCCTCCCCCTTTTGAAGTGTGGTTGCACGAGACGCTAACCACAGTGTGAGCGCCCCCTGCTGCTAAGAACAAGACAGACGTTTCTGGGGTTAAAGGTCAAGTGTGTGACGTCGACATTAAAGCTGAACACTGTCAGGTGCTGAGTCAGCGTTACATAACAACTATTGTTATTATTTTTATAGAATTATTCATTTTAAAATAAAACAAATCAGGTTCCAGGATCAAAGGTCACAGGTCGTCATGAAATATTGAAACAGAACTGTAGAGGGCAGCGTTTCACTGGAAATGATTCTAATTATTATTATTGGAAGTAAATAAAGATAAAAGGACGACAACGTGGATCAAAGAAGATTAAAGCGACTGAGTGAAGAAGAGAAGAAGAAGGAAAGAGCTGCTGTTGATGTCACGCGCTAAACGCTAATGATGCTGCGGGCGATTAAACGATCTGAGACGACCGAACTCCAGTGGCAGCACCGGTGAGTCGCACAATCTCACACACTCTACGCAATGTCACACACTCTCACAGAAACTCACACAATCTCACACACTCTCACAGAAACTCACACAATCCCACAGAAACTCACACAATCCCACACAAACTACACAATCTCACACACTCTCACAGAAACTCACACAATCCCACAGAAACTCACACAATCCCACACAAACTACACAATCTCACACACTCTCACAGAAACTCACACAATCCCACACAAACTACACAATCTCACACACTCTCACAGAAACTCACACAATCTCACACACTCTCACAGAAACTCACACAATCCCACAGAAACTCACACAATCTCACACACTCTACGCAATGTCACACACTCTCACAGAAACTCACACAATCCCACACAAACGACACAATCCCACACAAACTACACAATCTCACACAAACTACACAATCCCACACAAACTACACAATCCATTAGCCATCGTTAGCTATTATTAGTCATTGTTAGCCATTGTTAGCTATTATTAGTCATTGTTAGCCATTGTTAGCTATTATTATTCATTGTTAGCCAGCGTTAGCCATTGCTAGCTATTATTATTCATTGTTAGCCGGTGTTAGCCAGTGTTAGCTATTGTTATTTACCGTGAAACAAACATAATAAAAGTGACATTAGCAGTAAAAGATGGCTGCCACTTCTCTCGTGGTTTATCCCGAGTCTCGACTCACTTAAAGGGACATGACGTCGTCCTCTGCTCTGCAGGATGGAGACTGAGCTTCTGGTTGACTGGCAGGTGGAGAAGGCGGGGCTTAAGCAGGAGGTGTGTCATCTGCAGGAGGAGCTGGCAGAGAGTCGTGCAGAGAGGGAGGAGCTAGAGTCCAGGGTGAAAACAGGAAGAGAGAGAGAGGCCAGACACTCTCTGCTCGTCCACCGACTGCAGAACAAGGTGTGTGGGGGGGGGGGTCAAAGGTCAGCACATTTTACCTCTTCTTGGCAGTTTCTCAATACCCAAGTATGTACGCTTATGCCCCAGTACTCGTCTTAAATGATCTAGTCTCATCTCACCTGGTCTCACCTGGTTTTACCTGGTCTCACCTGGTCTTACCTGGTCTTACCTGGTCTCACCTGGTCTTACCTGGTCTCACCTGGTCTCACCTGGTCTTACCTGGTCTTACCTGGTCTCACCTGGTCTCACCTGGTCTTGTCCCTCAGGTGGTGGAGTACAGAGAACGATGTCAGCGCTTGGAGCTTCAGCTTCAGGATGAAAACACACAACTGATCAACACTGAGGTCACTGATACTACACACACTACACACTGATACTACACACACACTACACACTGATACTACACACTGATACTACACACACTACAAACTGATACTACACAGACACTACACACTACACACTGATACTACACACACACTACACACTGATACTACACACACACTACACACTGATACTACACACACTACACACTGATACTACACATACACTACACACTGATACTACACACACTACACACTGATACTACACACACTACACACTGATACTACACACACTACACACTGATATTACACACACTACACACTGATACTACACACACACTACACACACTACACACTGATACTACACACACACTACACACTGATACTACACACACTACACACTGATACTACACACACTACACACTGATACTACACACACTACACACTGATGCTACACACACTACACACTGATACTACACACACTACACACTGGTACTACACACACTACACACTGATACTACACACACTACACACTGATACAACACACACTACACACTGATACTACACACTGATACTACACAGACTACACACTGATACTACACATACTACACACTGATACTACACATACTACACACTTATACTACACACACTACACACTGATACTACACACACTACACACTGATACTACACATACTACACACTGATACTACACATACTACACATTGATGCTACACACACTACACACTGATACTACACATACTACACACTGATACTACACACACTACACACACTACACACTGATACTACACACACTACACACTGATACTACACACACTACACACTGATACTACACACTGATACTACACACTGATACTACACACTGATACTACACACACTACACACTGATACTACACATACTACGCACTGATACTACACATACTACACACTGATACTACACACACTACACACTGATACTACACACACTACACACTGATACTACACACTGATACTACACATACTACGCACTGATACTACACACACTACACACTGATACAACACACACACACACAACAGTGCTCTGCAGTGTTAATGTTGTGTGTGTGTGTTGTGTGTGTTGTGCAGAGCTGTGTCAGAGGTGAATGCAGTGACTCCCTGGAGAGCGCCCTCATCAGGCTGGAGGAGGAACAGCAGAGGTCTGTGTGTGTGTATGTACTTGGTTAATGTCCGGGGTCAGAGGTCGACACATGTGTGTGTCCTCACATGTATACAGAGACAGGTGTGTGTGTGTGTGTGTGTGTCCAGGTCTGTTGGGTTAGTCGAGACAAACACGTTCTTGTGTGAGAAACTCAAACATTCAGATCAGACCAACCAGGTCCTGAGGGAGGAGCTCCACAAGCTGAAGTGTGTGGAGGGGGTGGAGCCCAGAGAGTGTGATTGGCTGAGAGAGAAGCAGGTTTGTAGATTTCACTCTGAACCATTTCATTTCAGTTCATTTAACTTATGAGTTATTAAATGTCTTTAAATTTCTCTCAGCATCAAACTCCAGCTTCTGTCTGCAGATCTGAGGATTCTGTAAAGAGACAACGTTACCCTCACAAGACTGACAGGTAACACTCACTCATTCACTCACTCACACTTATTGACTAACGCATTCACACTCAGGATCACACATTCACTCATTCACAATCATTCACTCACTCACTTAGGATTTGTCTTGTGTCTCTTCCTCTCTTAGATTCAGAGCTCCTCCTCCTCTTCTCTCCTCCACTTTGCTCCTCCCTCCTCCAAACTCCCCCTCCTCAGAGCATCCTCTCGCCTCCTCCTCCTCCTCCACCACCCTTGGTACTTTCTGTGTGGATGACCTGGAGTCCAGGAGGGAGGAGCAGGAGGTGTCTCATCTGAAGGAGCAGTAAGTGACCACCGACAGCGCCTCCTACTGTTAGTGTCTCCTCTCTGTTCTGTGTCACCTCCCTCTCTCTCTCTCTCTGTCAGGATGGTGGAGCTCTCTCTCTCCCTGCAGGAGGAGCGCGGTCGGGGGGAGGAGAGAGAGAGAGAGGTAGAGAGACACAGAGAAGCAGAGAGAAAGCTGCGCTCTGTCATCACAACTGTGATCAGACTGGTGAGTTCATCAATCATCAATAATCGATCATCAATCATCTATAATCAATAATCAATAATCAATAATCAATAATCAATAATCAATAATCAATAATCAAATATCAATCATCTATAATCAATAATCAAATGTCAATCAATCATCAATCATCAATCATCAATAATCGATCATCAATCATCTATAATCAATAATCAAATATCAATCATCAATCATCAGTCATCAATAATCATTCATCTATAATCAATCATCAATCATCTATTATCAATTATCAATCATCAATCATCAATCATCAATCATCAATCATCAATCATCTATAATCGATCATCAATCATCTATAATCAATCAATCATCGATCATCAATCATCTATCATCAATGATTGATCATCAATCATCAATCATCTATAATCAATTATCAATCATCGATCATCGATCATCGATCATCTATAATCAATCATCAATCATCAATCATCTATCATCTATCATCTATCATCAATGATCAATCATCAATCATCTATAATCGATCATCTATAATCAATCATCAATCATAAATAATCGATCATCAATCATCTATAATCGATCATCGATCATCGATCATCGATCATCGATCATCTATAATCGATCATCGATCATCAATCATCTATAATCAATCATCAATCATCAATCATCAATCATCTATAATCAATTATCAATTATCAATAATCAATCATCGATCATCGATCATCAATCACCGATCACCGATCATCGATCATCAATCATCAATCATCAATCATCTATTATTAATCATCAATCATCAATGATCGATCATCAATCATCAATCATCAATCATCTTTAATCAATCATCAATCATCAATCATCTTTAATCAATTATCAATCATCAATCATTGATGATCGTTCATCGATAATAATCAATACTGATCTGATATTCACTGTGTGTGTGTGTAGCTGGAGTGTGAACTGTCTCACAGTCAACCAAAGCTGCACGCTCTGAGGTCAGAGGTCAACTTTCTACAGAGTAAGGTCAAGACACTCAGGTGAGTTAAGATCCGCCCTATTCTTGGAGGTGGGGGTCACCTAGATTTATGGTCCTTATTCCTGGATTAAGCCATTCTGCAAACTAGCTTGCAATGCACTCACCCAGCTAGGTTGCTAGGTAGCTAGGTAGGTAGGTATATGTTTACATTATATATGTTATATAAGATTCTATATTTCCATTATATATATATATGTTATATAAGATTCTATATTTCCATTATATATATATATATGTTATATAAGATTCTATATTTCCATTATATATATATATATATGTTATATAAGATTCTATATTTCCATTATATATATTATATAAGATTCTATATTTCCATTATATATATATATATATGTTATATAAGATTCTATATTTCCATTATATATATTATATAAGATTCTATATTTCCATTATATATATATATATGTTATATAAGATTCTATATTTCCATTATATATATATATATATGTTATATAAGATTCTATATTTCCATTATATATATTATATAAGATTCTATATTTCCATTATATATATATATATATGTTATATAAGATTCTATATTTCCATTATATATATTATATAAGATTCTATATTTCCATTATATATATATATGTTATATAAGATTCTATATTTCCATTATATATATATATGTTATATAAGATTCTATATTTCCATTATATATATATATATGTTATATAAGATTCTATATTTCCATTATATATATATATATATGTTATATAAGATTCTATATTTCCATTATATATATTATATAAGATTCTATATTTCCATTATATATATATATATATGTTACATAAGATTCTAAATTTCCATTATATATATTATATAAGATTCAATATTTCCATTATATATATATATGTTATATAAGATTCTAAATTTCCGTTATATATATTATATAAGATTCTATATTTACATTATATATATATATTATATAAGATTCTATATTTACATTATATATATATATTATATAAGATTCTATATTTACATAATATATATATTTTATAAAATTCTATATTTACATTATATATGTTATATAAGATTTTCCCCACTTCCAATTGCAGCTATAGGGTTTCTTTCTTGCTTTTTAAAAATTTGGCCGGGAGCTCTCGTTTTTCACTGTCTATCATCAGCTAATTGGAAATCCGGATTAACGTCTTTAATCCTGGATTTAAGGTCTTTAATCCTGGATTTAAGGTCTTTAACCCTGGATTTAAGGTCTTTAACCCTGAATGTATGGTCTTTAATCCTGAATTGATGGTTTTTAATCCTGAATTTATGGTTTTTGATCCTGAATGTATGGTTTTTAATCCTGAATTTAGGGTTTTGAATCCTGAATTTATGTCTTTAATCCTGGATTTATGGTCTTTGATCCTGGATTCATGGTCTTTAATCCTGAATTTATGGTCTTTGATCCTGAATTTGTTTATGGTCTTTAATCCTGGATTTATGGTATTTGATCCTGAATTTATGGTCTTTGATCCTGAATTTATGTTTTTTAATCCTGGATTTATGGTTTTTGATCCTGAATTTATGTTTTTTGATCCTGAATGTATGGTCTTTAATCCTGAATTTATGGTCTTTAATCCTGGATTTATGGTCTTTGATCCTGAATGTTTGGTTTTCAATCCTGGATTTATGGTTTTTGATCCTGAATTTATGGTCTTTAATCCTGAATTTATGGTCTTTGATTCTGTATTCATGGTCTTTAATCCTGAATTGATGGTCTTTGATCCTGGATGTATGGTCTTTAATCCTGAATTTATGGTTTTTGGTCCTGGATTTATGGTCTTTAATCCTGAATTTATGGTCTTTAATCCTGGATTTATGGTCTTTGATCCTGAATTTATTTATGGTCTTTAATCCTGACTTTCAGAGAACTTGAGCTGGAGACATCATCAGAGGAGAGACACAGACACAGAGACAAGAGAGTGAGTGACCTGTGATCATGTGTCCATAAATATTGTCATATGAATGAATGAATGATGTCATCATGATGTCATCACCATTTCCTCAGTGTGAAGCTGCTGCACGTGAGGAGCTGGAGGAGGTGAGGAGGAGGAAGGAGGAGCAGAGAGAGGAGCAGGAGGAGGAAGAGCAGAGGCAGGAGCAAAAAGTGGAGCAAAGGGAGGAGCTGGAGGAGGTGAGGAGGAGAGAGAGGCAGCAGAGGAGGAGCAAGAGGCTGCTGAAGGAGGTGAGGAGGAGGAAGAAGCATCACAGGGAGAGCAGGAGGCAGAAGGAGGAGCAGCAGAGGCAAGAGCAAAAAGAGGAGCAACGAGAAGAGGAGGAACAGGAGGAGGAGCAAAAGGTGAAACAGGAGGAGCAGCAGAAGGAGGAGGTGAGTGTGCGTGTGTTTTCAGTCATTTGATGTTTTTCACTAACTGTTGTTTATCGTAGATCGACCGTCACCATGATGAGGAGGTGAGGAGAGCCGAGCTCAGGCTTAGAGAGGAGCAGGTGAAGATGGAGGAGGAGGAGACGCAGAAGGACGGAGAGATGGAGGCACTCTGTAAGAGAACTGAGAGATTAGAAAGATCGAAAGAGGAGAGGGAGGAGGAGGTGGAGAGATGGAAAGCTAGAGTGGAGGAGGTGGAGCAGGAGAAGGAGGAGCAGAGGAGACAGAAAGAGAGACTGCAGGATGAAAAGGAGGAGGTTGTTGGACAAATGGAGGAGATGAAGAAGGAGAAGGTGCAGGAGGTGGAGCTCCTGATGGTGAGGCTGAGCGTGGCACAGGAACAGTGTGAGGAGATGAAGGAGGAGGTGCAGAAGAAGGAGTGCAGCCTGGAGCATCAGATGAGCGCTGTGAGGGAGAGGGAGCAGGAGGTGGAGGAGCTGAAGGAGCATCTAAAGCTGGTGGAGGAGCAGGAAGTTGAAGGAGTATGGGAGGTCCAGGAGGTGAAGGCGAAACTGAAGCAGACGGAGGAGAGGGAGGAGCAGCTGGAGGAGCTGCTGAGAGAAACCTGTGCTCTCCTGGAGAAAGAGAGGAGTGAGGGAGGAGACAAAGACGAGAACATCTCCCTACTGACCAGGGAGCTGCAGGAGGCGCAGGCCGAGAGTGAGGAGGTGAAGAGGAGAGCTCAGCAGAATGAGGAGGACAACAACAGGCTGAAGGAGGAGGTGAAGGAGTGGCAGGAAAATGTGGAGCTCGGCACAAGAGAAGGGACCAAGCTCAGTCGTCTCCTGAAGGAGCGGGAGGAGGAGGTGCAACAGCTGAAAGACTTGTTAGAGAGAGAGGAGGAGAAGAGGCAGGAGGCAGAGGAGCTGAGGAGAATGGAGGAGGACAGAAGGAAGAGGCTTGACGTCAAAGTGATGGAGGTGAAGGAGCAAAATGGAAGGCTGGAGGAGAAAGTGAGGGAGGTGCAGGAGGAGCTGGAGGAGGAGAGGGAGGTGCTGAAGTGGAAGGAGGAGGAGAAGAGGAGGCTGGAGGAAAAACTGAAAGCTTTTGAAGAGGAGAGAAAAGGCGAGGAGGAGGAGCTTAGAAGGATGAGGGAGGAGAAGATGAGGCTGGAGAGTGAGCTGAGGAAGGCCAAGGAGGAGCGAGAAGAGTTAGTGATTACCCAAAGGGAGCAGCACCTCCTGGGGGAGGAGAGAGGTAGGGCCAGGGATAGAGAGCAGGAAGAGGAGAAGGTGGGCCTCCTGGTGGAGCAGAGGAGGAGAGAACAGGAGGTGAACTCGCTGAGGGAGGAGCTACAAAGAGAGAGAGATGAGGTACAGGAGGAGCAGAGGAGGAGAGAGCATGAGGTGACGTCTCTGAGGGAGGAGCTACAGAGAGAGAGAGATGAGGTACAGGAGGAGCAGAGGAGGAGAGAGCAGGAGGTGACGTCTCTGAGGGAGGAGCTACAGAGAGAGAGAGATGAGGTACAGGAGGAGCAGAGGAGGAGAGAGCAGGAGGTGACATCTCTGAGGGAGGAGCTACAGAGAAAGAGGGATGAGGTACAGGAGGAGCAGAGGAGGAGAGAGCAGGAGGTGACGTCTCTGAGGGAGGAGCTACAGAGAGAGAGAGGTGAGGTACAGGAGGAGCAGAGGAGGAGAGAGCAGCAGGTAACGTCTCTGAGGGAGGAGCTACAGAGAGAGAGAGATGAGGTACAGGAGGAGCAGAGGAGGAGAGAGCAGGAGGTGACGTCTCTGAGGGAGGAGCTACAGAGAGAGAGGGATGAGGTACAGGAGGAGCAGAGGACGAGAGATGAAGTAACAAAGGAAACAACAGCTAAGGAGGAGATCCAGGAGAAGCTGAAGAGGACTGAGGAGGAGGTGACCAATCTTAAGCAGGAGGTGCAGATGGAGCAAACGAGGAGGGATGAGGTTCAGCTGGAGTTGAAAATGGAGGTGTCTGCTCTCAGAGAGGAGGTACAGAAGGAACAAAGGGAGAAGAAGGAGGTGCAGGAACAACTGGAGAAAATCAAGGAGGAGGTAACAGTAATTACAGAGGAGGTGCACAAGGAACAAAGGGAGAAGGAGCAAATGCAGGAGGAGCTAGTAAAGATAAAGGAGGAGGATCTGAGAGGAGAGGAGCAGAGTGAGGAGGTGCAGGAGGAGCAGTGGAGTGTCCTGCAGAGTCAGGTATGAACAAACGTCCTCTACAGGCGAAACTGAGTCATTACACAAGTTAGAGTCATGTGACCTCATGACTCATGTTTGCAGCATTAAATTAGAATCTCCAGATTAGAATCTCCATATTAGAATCTCCATATTAGATTAGAATCTCCAGATTAGAATCTCCATATTAGATTAGAATCTCCAGGTTAGAATCTCCATATTAGATTAGCATCTCCATATTAGATTATAATCTCCAGATTAGAATCTCCATATTAGATTAGAATCTCCAGGTTAGAATATCTATTAGATTAGAATCTCCAGATTAGATTAGAATCTCCATATTAGATTAGATTAGATTCTTCTAAAGTCTTAAAATGTGTTAAAAAAAGGAATGTTTCTCTTCTGTATGCTAAACTAAAATAAGCTAAGCTATCTGTTTACAGACTTTATACTAACCTAGCTAGCTGCTATAATAAGTTAGCTTCTAACCTCTTGTTCTAGTTAACATAGCACTTTCCACTCTGTATGCTAACCATTTAAACTAAAATGAGCTAGCTTTTTTTGAATGTTTTTAAAGCTAAGTTTCTTTATGGATTAGGCTCAGAAATGTAAAATAGCTTGTTCACTCTCTGTTAGCTGTTAGCAGTCTTCATGCTAACCTCTTTAGCTGGTTCCATTTGTTTAGCGAGATATTTATGGTTTGAATGCTAAAAATGAGCTAACACGTAAGCAGCAGTTGTTATGCTAACTCCATTAGCATCTGTTGTGTTGTTCAGGAGAGCCACGCAGAGGAGGAGTGTCTGAGGAGCGTTCTGAAGGAGGAGGTGGAGGATGTCAGAAGGGAGAACCAGAGGACTCTGAGAGAGGAGGTGCTGCGACAGAGAGGAGAAGTGGACGAAGAGAAAACAGAGGAGGGAAGAATGGAGGCTGAGGAGCGGTGGAGGAGCAGAGTGAAGAGGGTGGAGGAGGAGCAGGAGGTGAAGTTGAGAGCTCTGCTGGGAGAAAACCAGATGCTGAAGGAGATGAGGAGTGAAGGAGTGAAGGAGGTGAGGAGGGATGTGATGGAGAGCAGGGAGGAGATCAGAGTCACGGCGGCCATGTTAGAGGAGCAGAAAACACAGATGTTCTGTGTGCAGGAGGAGAACGAGGAGCTGAGGAGGCAGGTGAGACAGGAGCGTGTGTGTGTGTGTGTGTGTTCTTGTCGGTGTATCTTTGTAAGGACCAAAGAAACCTAAAAACCACAGGATGTGAAGTTATCACAACTTTAAAGTCTTTTTAGGGATTAAGACCTGGCTTTAGAGTTAGAATTGGGATTATGTTAGGTTTAGGTTCAGGATTAAGATTAGGATCTGTGTGTGTGTGTGTGTGTGTGTGTGTGTTCAGGTGTACGCTCTCACTCAGAGGACAGAGGAACTGGAAGGCGACAGGAATCGTGTTCGATTGGCTCTGGAGAGAACTGAGGCCACCATAGTCGGCTACGAGGGGAGAACCAACCAATGGGAGCGGAGCACAGGGGCGGGGTCTAATCCAGACCTGGTGAGTGTGTCTCTGGTTGGTTAAAAAGTCACTTCAGGTGTTTGTCTTCACTTGTTGAGCTGTGTGTGTGTGTGTGTGTGTGTGCGTGTGTGTGTGTGTGCGTGTGTGTGTGTCAGCAGCATGTGTCAGACAGACTGACGTCTCTTCATCATCACGTTGCTGAACTGGAGCTGGAGAAAACACAACAGAGCAAGAAAATCTCACATCTGGAAAATCAGAGAGAGAAACTGAAGAGAGAGAGGAAGACACTGAGAGACACACTGAGAGAGGTACACACACACACACGCACTGAGAGAGGTACACACACACTCACACACACACGCACACACACTCACACACACACTGAGAGAGGTACACACACACACACACACACACACACTGAGAGAGGTACACACACACACACACACTGAGAGAGGTACACACACACTCACACACACACGCACACACACACTGAGAGAGGTACACACACACTCACACACACGCACACACACACTGAGAGAGGTACACACACACTCACATGCACACACGCACACACACACACACTGAGAGAGGTACACACACACTCACACACACTGAGAGAGGTACACACACACTCACACACGCACGCACACACACGCACACACACACACTAAGGGAGGTACACACACACTCACATGCACACACGCACACACACACACTGAGAGAGCTACACACACACTCACACACACTGAGAGAGGTACACACACACTCACACACACGCTGAGAGAGGTACACACACACTCACACACACTGAGAGAGGTACACACACACTCACACACACACACACACACACACGCACACACACACACTAAGGGAGGTACACACACACTCACATGCACACACGCACACACACACACTGAGAGAGGTACACACACACTCACACACACACGCACACACACTCACACACACACACTGAGAGAGGTACACACACACTCACACACACGCACACACACACTGAGAGAGGTACACACACACTCACATGCACACACGCACACACACACACACTGAGAGAGGTACACACACACTCACACACACTGAGAGAGGTACACACACACTCACACACGCACGCACACACACGCACACACACACACTAAGGGAGGTACACACACACTCACATGCACACACGCACACACACACACTGAGAGAGCTACACACACACTCACACACACTGAGAGAGGTACACACACACTCACACACACGCTGAGAGAGGTACACACACACTCACACACACTGAGAGAGGTACACACACACTCACTCACACACACACACACACACACACGCACACACACACACTAAGGGAGGTACACACACACTCACATGCACACACGCACACACACACACTGAGAGAGCTACACACACACTCACACACACTGAGAGAGGTACACACACACTCACACACACGCACACACACACTGAGAGAGGTACACACACACTCACACACACGCACACACACACTGAGAGAGGTACACACACACTCACATGCACACACGCACACACACACACTGAGAGAGGTACACTCACACGCACACACACACACACACTCACACACACACACTGCGATAGGTACACACACACTCACACACACTGAGAGAGGTACACACACACACACACACACTGAGAGAGGTACACACACACTCACACACACTGAGAGAGGTACACACACACTCACACACACACACACACTAAGGGAGGTACACACACACTCACATGCACACACGCACACACACACACACTGAGAGAGGTACACTCACACGCACACACACACACTCACACACACACTGAGAGAGGTACACACACACTCACACACACTGAGAGAGGTACACACACACGCACACATACTCACACACACACACTGAGAGAGGTACACTCACACGCACGCACACACACACACGCACACACACACACACTGAGAGAGGTACACACACACTCACACACACACACACTGAGAGAGGTACTCACACACACGCACACACACTCACACGCACACACACACTGAGAGAGGTACACACACACTCACATGCACACACGCACACACACACACACTGAGAGAGGTACACTCACACGCACGCACACACACACACACACACACACACTCACACTCACACACACACACACACACACTCACACTCACACACACGCACACACACACACACTGAGAGAGGTACACTCACACGCACGCACACACACACACTCTCACACACACACACACTCTCACACACACACACACACTCACACACACACACACTGAGAGAGGTACACACACACTCACATGCACACACGCACACACACACACACACTGAGAGAGGTACACTCACACGCACGCACACACACACACTCTCACACACACACACACTCACACACACACACACACTCACACACACACACACACTGAGAGAGGTACACACACACACACATGCACACACGCTCACACACACACACTGAGAGAGGTACTCACACACACGCACACACACTCACACGCACACACACACTGAGAGAGGTACACACACACTCACATGCACACACGCACACACACACACTCACACTCACACACACACACACACTGAGAGAGGTACACTCACACGCACGCACACACACACACTCTCACACACACACACACTCACACACACACACACTCACACACACACACACACTGAGAGAGGTACACACACACACACATGCACACACGCTCACACACACACACACTGAGAGAGGTACTCACACACACGCACACACACTCACACGCACACACACACTGAGAGAGGTACACACACACTCACATGCACACACGCACACACACACACTCACACTCACACACACACACACACTGAGAGAGGTACACTCACACGCACGCACACACACACACTCACACTCACACACACACACACACTGAGAGAGGTACACACACACACACATGCACACACGCTCACACACAGTTGTGTTGCAGGTGGAGAAGGAGCGTCTGAGGCTGAGGCAGCAGATGATGGACAGCTGCAGATCTCAGGTCAGATTTTAAATTCAACGTGTTGAAGATGATGAAGATGAAGATGGAGGGAGAGTGATTCAGTAACATTGTGTGTGTGTGTGTGTGTGTGTGTGTAGGTGTTGACAGACACCACAGAAGAAGAACACCTGAGGAGGAGAGTGATGGAGCTGGAGGACCAGGTGAGCTTTGGCACTCAGGCGTAGCTTTGTCTGTGTTTTGCGTTGCCATGGTGACGCTGATGCTGTCTCCTCCCCCTCAGGTCAGTCAGCTGCATCTCTTATTGGCCGTGGACCAGACTCAGAGGGCGGAGTTTATCCACAAGTTCCTCGGGAACAGTGAGTGGCTGCTCTCACTGCGACACGAGCTCAGGGATTCGCTGGCCGTCGTCACTCACCGTCCAATCGCGTCAGTCCTGGAGTCGGAGGCGGAGCGATTGGACCGCAGCCTGAGGGAGGAGGAGCTAAGGATGACCATCAGCCAATAGTAACACCTTAAATAAAGTTTCAGTCAGTTCTACTTTTACTTTGTTGTTCATTATTAGATGATTAATCACTCAAATCATTTAACTCTGCTTCATTGTTTCCACAGGACGTCGTCGTCCACAGAATATAAACAAACCAGGTACGACCTGTTTACAGCGACGCAGTGTCGAACTCACAACCTCGCCTTCAGCAGCCATTGTCTCAACACCTTCTCCAGAGGAACCAGTGAAGGTTTCATGACCTACGACCACCTCACTTCCTGGTTCAGGACCTGTCCCATGAATGAAAAACCCAGTGAGGTGAGACTGAGGAGACGAGAGGATGAGGACAACTGTGAGTGAGGACTTCAGCCAGTAGAGGGCAGCATTGCACCTCTGAGTGAGATCGAGCAGAGGTTCCATGATCTCCATCACTGAGAACCTGGACCCTCCAGGTTCAGGATGAGACTGAATGTGATGGAGCAGGTAGTGCAGGAGTTTTCTCACTCCAGCAGGTGGCAGTAATGAGACATCATCTTTGTTTTTAATTATATTTTTATAAAAGTGATAACGTTAAATGTTTTTTGAAGCTCATGAGATATAAAAGTCTCTGTGTTAAACAACAAAACTCTGAAAAAATGACAACAAAAGTGTCTATTTGTATATATTTTGTTTATATTTATTATTTTGTACAGTTTTTTTTTTTTAATTGTAAAAAGTGTGACGTTGAGTCAACACCGAGTACAAAGACTTTCATTACTGGTAATAATTAGTGCCTGCAGCTGCAAGGCATTCTAGTGAGAACCCTAGGGTTCTCACTAGAATGCCTTGCGCTGCAAGGCATCTCTTGTAATCGTGCGCGTTTATTCTGCTTTTTATTCTCGCGCCCTCCCGTTATTTCGGCACGCTACTCCTCCTGCATCTTTGAGAAACCCCCAACACAAGTTATATCAAAATGTGCGCCTTGACCGGGAATGGTGTGCTATGACTTTTCTAAGATTTTCATATAACCATTGGGATAATATTTACAAAAAACTGAACAAAAATTAACATTGAAGTGGATGGGAGACCGAAAAAAACCAAGCCCGCTTTGGAGCATCACAGTGTCGTCATACTTTAACGTAGAAACGTGGTTGGAAGTTTAAACGGGTCACAAGACTTGGGACTTTTCTGACCTAAGTCGACATTTTGATACATGTTACGGTTTTTGAACTATCGCAGTTTAAGTTTTGTACTTTTTTTCAAAGCTTTCTGATTTTATAATGGGTGTGTGTGTGGTCGTTAGGTGTGAGCTAGAGTGACACACTCTAGCAAGATCCAGCAAAATAATCAGAAAAACTTCTAAACAAACTCTTCTCCTGCCCACAATTTCCAACCTACAGAGACAATTTTTACATCAAAATGTTGCCATGGTTGTCGTCTAACCCTGTGTGTGTTTGTCATGTTCATATGACTTGTAGTTTTTCTTAAAATCACCTCAAAGCACAGAGAACTCTGGTCACAGTCTCAATTCACTCCCATGTTAAAATGTCTGCTTTGGAGTTGTGGAAAATCAAGATGAGGGTGATTTTAAAACTGTGATTTCTCTGTCAATTCACGCCCGTTTGTCACAAATTTTGAGATGGGAGCTGCTGAAAGCCTCCTGGCGCTCACAAACCAAAATTTTTATCTCTATCATCAACCGTTCTTGAGATATGACAACTTTAAAACATGCTGTTTTCTCTGTGAGAATGGGAAACAGAGGGGATTGTGAATCTCTCTCTCTCCCTCTCTCCTGTCACTCCAGCAGTTTGCCCCGCCCCCTCCTCTGCCGGCCCTGATTACACACACCTGCTGACAATTAAGCCATGTGGACTATAAAAACTCCCTGTTCCCCTGTTTCAGTGCCAGTGTGTTTTCGTCCATGCCTGATCACCATAGCGCCTCGTCACAGCCCCAGAATCCTCAAGTTTTTGATCCTCTTGGTGAGCGATGCTTTATTTTGTAAGTTTTCTTATCATAGCCTGTTAGCTGATACCTTAGTTAAGATTTATAGCTTTTGTTTTCCTCCTTGGGAGAGATTTTTTGTTTGTTAATTTTCACAGCCTTTTAGGAACTCCAATCACTAGGCTTGTGACTTACCTTTTATTAGTTAGATCCAATCATTTAGATTGCGTTTTGTTTTTTATCTCATTCTTAGTTGGTTAAGGATCGCCAATCATTAGGATTGTGCTTTTGAGTTAGCTTTTGTTTTGAAGTGTTTAGAGCCGTGTTTTCCTCCGTTTGGAGAGTTTTCTGTTTAAGTTTTACATGATAACCTTAGTCCGAGTATGTTTCCTCTTCGGGGTGATTTTTTTGTTCCGCGTTTATAGTTCCACAACGTTTCTCTTGTAGAGCGTTGCACTCGCAATTTGTTATAGGTTTTCATAGCCACGCTTTTGTTTTTCCTCAGTAAAGAGGACCTGCCTTGAGAATTGTTTACGAGTGCCAATAAAGACAATTAAAAGGCCTCTGCGTCTGAGTCTCTGATCCGTCTTGTTATCTCCTCTAAAACTTGGTGTTTTTAAAGGGTGAGTCCACCAAAATACCACTCTGTCTAAATGCTCTTAAAGGTTCAATCCACATTTTTAGATTTTATAACGCAGGTGTTCGGAAGGGGGAGGGGGCATCAGGGAGTGGGAGGGGTTTATGAGTTATTCTCTTTCAAAGGGTGATAACACCAAAATACCACTCAATCCTTTACCAGCACAAGTCCTGCACGCGAAGACACATGCCGCAAGAACTGCAGGCACACTCGAAATTTCGGCACGGAATTGCGGAAATCTAGTGTTACTTTGTTGCTGAGTACATGACAATAAAGCTTGTGTCTCGTGATCCCATTTTATTTATTTATTTAAAACTATTTTCCAGGATGTCCACACACACACACACACACACACAGTGTGTTTACATTGTGTTATAAATTGTTTATATTTATAAGGTTCTACTCTGTTGTTCCTGTTCAACAACAATTATGTTAGCATGTTAGCACAAGCCTGTGTTTTCTTTAGGTTAGTGTTTCCCAAACTTTCCATTTAAAGATGACAAATGATCGAAATGAACCGACAAAACATGATTTAAAACATGAACGCAACAGAGGAGGACAAGATGGAGGCTGTGGCGACCCCTACAGGGAGAAGCTGAAAGTCACATTTATTTACACATAAATCTGAAGTTAAATTTTTGCAAATTAGGACCTAAAATGGTTTATTTTTGCAAATAAGATCATTAACTAATTATTTTGTGCTGTTAAAGTTAAAGTTGAGTTAAATTGAGTCATTTACGCTTTCTATTCAGTGTTTAATGTCCGACATTTTGTTTATATGGTTTACAGCGACAGTGGTTTGCACTGAGCACCTCCGGCCGACAGGAGTCGCTGTGTGACTGTGAGGCCCGCAGTGTCGTGTGTTTCCGGGGTTAAAGCTCAGGTGTCCCGGTTTGAAATCGCGGACTCTTGCGTCTCTGGTGTAAACGCTGCTCTAAACTTTGCTCTGAGCGTGTTTTTATTTGTGTTTTTCCCCCGCCGGTGACGTCATCATTAGAGCTCGCTCTGCGGCTTCAGGTAAGAACTTTGTTCACGTCGCCGTTTCCTGTGTTAGTATGCTAACAGGTTAGCTGGTGGCTCCAGTTCCTCTCAGTGTTGTTTATGTTGTTGTTGTTGCGGATTAACAGCGGGATTAACAGTTGGATTACAGCGGTTCATGTGTGAGTTAACCCGGGTCCGCCTCTGTAAGTGACCCGGGTTAAATCACAGCGTCTCCACAACCGATAGCATTTGAAGACAGAACTAAACATAAGTTTGTTTCTGAACTCCGCAGCTTCCGTACTTTTCTGTTCTTCACTTTCCATCATTTTTTTAATAGACTTTATTTTATTAGGGGGTGGAGTGGATCAGTGGTTAAGACCAGTACCCTGTGTGCGAAAGACATCATGGTCGCAGGTTCGATTCCACCCATGGCTGATTGTACTCAATTCCATTGTAAATCGCTTTGGATTAAAGTGTCTGCTAAATGACATGTAATGTAATATTAATCCCCTCTGCGTTTGACCCATCCAAGAATTAGGAGCACTATCCACTTGGCCACGGGCTGCATCATGCGTCTTTATTTTATTTTCATATTATCTCATTTGTTTGTAACGACACTAGTGTAATAAAAACAATAACTGTCTGTGGTTGCGGTCTCCCTTTAGGGGGCGCCACAGCCGATCATCTGCCCAGTCTGTTGGTGGATGTTAAGCATAGCTCACTATTTGGCAGTCAGTCTGTTGGTAGATGTTAAGCATAGCTCATTATTTGGCAGTCAGTCTGTTGGTAGATGTTAAGCATAGCTCATTATTTGGCAGTCAGTCTGTTGGTAGATGTTAAGCATAGCTCATTATTTGGCAGTCAGTCTTTTGGTGGATTTGTAGAAGTCACAGCAGACCAGCTGTTGTCCTCTTGTCTTCCTGTCCTCATGTCCTCCTTCTCTGTGGTCATTCCTCTCCTCTTCAACATCGTTCAAGTCCAGTATTATCACAATCCCTCCTCAGATTACCTTATATCATCTGTAAAGAACATATTCCCTGGATTCTTTTTCAGGACACATTCGGGGGCGGGTTAGATTACGCACGATGACTCAGCATGTTTTCATTCTCTGTGATTTCTTACATATTTCAACTAAACAATTGACAGATGTGGTTTCGCTGAATCAGCAGGAAGTCCATCAGTGATCGATGACCCGGCGTCTCTGGGACATGACGTCATCCTCTATTCTGCAGGATGGACACTGAGCTGCTGCTAGACCGGCGCGACGAGCAGGCGGGGCTTAAGCGGGAGGTGTGTCGTCTGCAGGAGGAGCTGGCGGAGAGTCGAGCGGAGAGGGAGGAGCTCGATTCCAGGAACAGAGCTCTGAATGACAGGGTGAGGAGGAGGAGGAGGAGGAGGAGGAGGAGGAGGACGACGGTCATGTGACCATCAGAGTGAATGACAGTGACAGCATGTCTCTCTCTCTGCAGCTGTGTCAGTCGGTGTGTCCCTCGGTCGGCCTCTCTCTGCATGTGGAGGCTGAGCAGAGGGAGTGGAGGAGGCGGGTGAGAGAGGGGAGAGAGAGGGAGGCCAGACAGTCTCTGCTCATCCACCGACTGCAGAACAAGGTCTGTGTCTCACCTGGTCTCACCTGGTCTCACCTGGTCTCACCTGGTCTCACCTGGTCTTGTCCCTCAGGTGGTGGAGTACAGAGAACGATGTCAGCGCTTGGAGCTTCAGCTTCAGGATGAAAACACACAACTGATCATTACTGAGGTCACTGATACTACACACACTACACACTGATACTACACACATGCTACACTACTCTGCAGTGTTAATGTTGTGTGTGTTGTGTGTGTTGTGCAGCAGAGGATCAGAGGTGAATGCAGTGACTCCCTGGAGAGCGCCCTCATCAGGCTGGAGGAGGAACAGCAGAGGTACACGCCCACAAACACCTGACCATGTCATGTAACCACACGTACAGTCTCACATGTACAGAGAGACAGGTTTGTGTGTGTGTGTGTGTGTGTGTCTCCAGGTCTGTTGGTTTAGTTGAGACAAACACGTTCTTGCGGGAGCAGCTCATCCAATCAGATCAGAGCAACCAGGTCCTGGGGGAGGAGCTCCAGAAGTTGAAATCTGATTGGTTGAAATGTGTAGAGGAGGTGAAGCACAGAGAGTCTGATTGGCTGAGAGAGAAGGAGGTTTGTAGATTTCACTCTGAACGATTGTCTGATCATTTAACTGAGTGACTTTATTATTTCTGTCTGTCTGTCTGTCTGTCTGTCTGTCTCTCTGTAGTCGGGCTCAGATGTTGTGGGTCAACATCAGACTCAGTTGTGGTCTCTGTGGAGATCTGTAGTGTCTCTACAGACACACTGTCACTCTGTGAAGACTGCAGCTGACAGGTGACACACACACACACACTGACACACACACACACACTGACACACACACACACACACACACACACCTAACATTCCTGTGTTTGTGTGCAGGGACCTGTTGCAGTTGAGGGCGGAGTTTTCCCGTTTCTCCTCCTCTCTCCTCTCCAGCTGTGTCTCTGTCTCCTCCTCCCTCAGGCTGAGTACTACTGCTGCACCTCCTCCTCCTCCTCTCTCCTCCACTTTGCTCCTCCCTCCTCCAAACTCCGCCTCCTCAGAGCATCCTCTCGCCTCCTCCTCCTACTCCTCCACCCTTGGTACTTTCTGTGTGGACGACCTGGAGTCCAGGAGGGAGGTGCAGGAGGTGTCTCAGCTGAAGGAGCAGTAAGTGACCAGCAGCGCCTCCTACTGTTTCTACACTGTGTTGCACCCCCTCATCCTGTCACCTCCCTCTGTCAGGATGGTGGAGCTCTCTCTCTCCCTGCAGGAGGAGCGCGGTCGGGGGGAAGAGAGGGAGAGAGAGGTCGAGAGACACAGAGAAGCAGAGAGAAAGCTGCGCTCTGTCCTCGGGGCTGTGATCAGACTGGTGAGATTATCTTCATCAGATTAATCATCATGTGACGCAGATAAAGACGCGATCATGTGACGCAGATAAAGACGTGATCATGTGACGTAGACAAAGACGCGATCATGTGACGCAGATAAAGACGTGATCATGTGACGTAGACAAAGACGTTATCATGTGACGTAGATAAAGACGTGATCATGTGACGCAGATAAAGACATGATCATGTGACGCAGATAAAGACGCGATCATGTGACGCAGACAAAGACTTGATCATGTGACGTAGATAAAGACGTGATCATGTGACGTAGATAAAGACGTGATCATGTGACGTAGATAAAGACGTGATCATGTGACGTAGATAAAGACGTGATCATGTGACGTAGATAAAGACGCGATCATGTGACGTAGATAAAGACGTGATCATGTGACGCAGATAAAGACGCGATCATGTGACGCAGATAAAGACGTGATCATGTGACGCAGATAAAGACGTGATCATGTGACGTAGACAAAGACGCGATCATGTGACGCAGATAAAGACGTGATCATGTGACGTAGACAAAGACGTGATCATGTGACGTAGATAAAGACGTGATCATGTGACGCAGATAAAGACATGATCATGTGACGCAGATAAAGACGCGATCATGTGACGCAGACAAAGACTTGATCATGTGACGTAGATAAAGACGTGATCATGTGACGTAGATAAAGACGTGATCATGTGACGTAGATAAAGACGTGATCATGTGACGTAGATAAAGACGTGATCATGTGACGTAGATAAAGACGCGATCATGTGACGTAGATAAAGACGTGATCATGTGACGCAGATAAAGACGCGATCATGTGACGCAGATAAAGACGTGATCATGTGACGCAGATAAAGACGCGATCATGTGACGTAGATAAAGACGTGATCATGTGACGCAGATAAAGACGCGATCATGTGACGTAGATAAAGTCGTGATCATGTGACGTAGATAAAGACGCGATCATGTGACGTAGATAAAGACGCGATCATGTGACGTAGACAAAGACGTGATCATGTGACGTAGATAAAGACGTGATCATGTGACGCAGATAGACGCGATCATGTGACGTAGATAAAGACGTGATCATGTGACGCAGATAAAGACGCGATCATGTGACGTAGACAAAGACGCGATCATGTGACGCAGATTTCAGAGACTTAAACTGACAGATATTTTTTGTTAAGTGTTCATGAAAATCCTGAAGTGTCCCTTTAACCCGAGTCCCTGTCCTGACTCCTCAGTCCAGAGTCCTGAGCAGCTGTGGACACTCTGTGAGCGTGTCCTCAGACAGTGTCCTCAGTCTGGACCTGTCCTCCCTGCTGTCTATCCTGTCTCAGTCAGAGAGTGTCCTCCAGAGGAGACACGAGGAACTGCAGGTCAGTCTCAACCTCACTGCAGAGGTCAGAGGACATTTATGAAGTGCTGATCCGTGTGTGTGTGTGTGTGTTAATGTCAGGGGGCGGAGCTATCAGTGCGACGCCTCAGTGAGGAGAAGGCGGGGCTACAGCTGCAGCTGAAGCAGCTGGAGGACGACATGCAGCAGCTGCACACACACACACAACACACACAACAGGCTCTCACACACACTGTGGACACACTGAGCAGGTACACGCCCACAAACACCTGACCATGTCATGTGACCACAGTACGACACCTGAGTGAGTGTGTGTGTGTGTGTGTGTGTGTGTGTGTGTGCGTGTATGCAGGGAGCGAGAGGCGGCGTCTTCACTGCGTCTGCAGGTGGACGAGGTGAAGAGAGAGAACGACAGGCTGAGGAGAGAGAGAGGGAGACAGGAGGACAGAGAGAGACAGCTGGAGACGGAGACACACAGACGGTACTTTACTGTGTTATACGCACATATGTCGCACACAGACGTCGCACACAGACGTCGCACACAGACGTCGCAGAGACGTCGTACACAGACGTCGCAGAGACGTCGCGCAGAGACGTCGCGCACAGACGTCGCAGAGACGCCGCACACAGACGTCGCACACAGACGTCGTACACAGACCTCGCAGAGACTTCGTACACAGACGTCGCAGAGACGTCGCACACAGACGTCGCAGAGACGTCGCACACAGACGTCGCGCACAGACGTCGTACACAGACGTTGCACACAGACGTCGTACACAGACGTCGTACACAGACCTCGCAGAGACGTCGTACACAGACGTCGCACACAGACGTCGCAGAGACGTCGCACACAGACGTCGCAGAGACGTCGCACACAGACGTCGCAGAGACGTCGCACACAGACGTCGCAGAGACGTCGCACACAGACGTCGCGCACAGACGTCGCACACAGACGTCGCGCACAGACGTCGTACACAGACGTCGTACACAGACCTCGCAGAGACGTCGCACACAGACGTCGCAGAGACGTCGCACACAGACGTCGCAGAGACGTCGCACACAGACGTCGCGCACAGACGTCGTACACAGACGTCGCGCACAGACGT